>NC_028645.1:6204101-6219443 GCF_001406875.1 Solanum pennellii
TATATATATATATATATATATATATATAATATGATTAAATACAAGTGTACCTTTCAAAAATTCAAATACAATCACATTTAAAAAAGAAAAATACACAAATAAATTCAATTTATTTGTATAAATTCACAATGAAGGCTAAAATACAAAAAATGAATAAGAGAGAAAGAAAGAGATATAAGAGCGTGAGAATAGAAAGTGACATGAAATATGTCATATATTTCGAATTAAACAAATTAATGGTAAATTTACCATATAATTAAAAGATTAACTGTGAATTGTAATATGTTTAAATTATAGTTGCATATCATATATATTTAGCACATGTTTGCTATGTTGTATAGTTTCCTCTGTTTTATTTAGGAATTAGTTATATAGGATTTAGTTTCAAATATTACTTAAGTCTTACCCCTCATAACGAACAAACGTATCGTATAGAATTTAATGTGCAAAGTGAAATACTTAAAGAAGCAACAAAAATCATTAATATGAATGATAAAAGAGAAAAAGGTGAAATACTTAAAAGTAGGAAAAAGAAAATGGAGGATATGCTCGTAACAACAACAATATATTCAATAAATTTTAATTAAGTGAAATTTCAAAAATATTAAACAAGATGGATTTACATTTTAGCAAGTCCAACCTTGTCTTTTTATCACGAGGATCAAAAGAGGATATAAAAATAGAGAATCAATAAAATGGAGAGTGTAGCCATCATTTTGAAAGAATTATGGAAGAAAGATACATTTTTTATTTTGAGAATGTATATTTATACACCTTAATTTTGTCTCAAGATTCTCAATTAGCAACTGAACACTCCATATCTTTTTTTATTGTGTCTCATGGACATTCGAATATAAATTTTTGAAGAATTTAAATAATTATTTTATAAGTTGAGCTGAAGTGTTCAACTGACACAATATGCTCCAAGTTGGAGTGTATAACGACCCTTTGATCGTTTTGAATACTAGATCTTTTATTTCATAAAAGACTCTTTCGATAGATTTTAAATAGGTATCTTGAACTATTCGTTATTAAAATTATAAAATTAGTGGGGTAAATTCAATAATTAATTTAGTTGATGGTTAAAGAAAATAACTTTAAAAATAGTAATAGACCATTTTCACCCCTTTTATAATTATTCATATAATAATTAGGGTAAAATTAATCTGGAAAAAAGAAAAGAAAGAGGAGGATAACAAAAAGCAGTGTGAATAAAAGAACATGAGCGATTCGACTAAATCAATCACGCCTCGTAAATCTTGTTTACATTGTGGGTTGTTTCATATCATGATATCAATTATTAAAATGTTAGATCTTTAACACTTTGTTGGGATCATTGTTACTCATTGTTAGATCTTTAACACTTTGTTGGGATCATTGTTACTCATTGTTTCATAATGTATTATATTGTATTGTGCTCTATTGTATTGTATTGAATGGTAAATATGATGTTTGGCTAGACTGTATTGTTTGTTATTGTTTAATAATATTTTAATTGTTTGATTTGATTTTATCGTACTGTATTGTATTTTATAAATTTACTAAAATATCCTTAATTATTCTATAGTAGTAGGTTGACTAGATTTAAATAATTAAAGGTAAAGGGTAAAATAAAATTTTGAAATATTATGTAAATACATAATCGGAAAAAGAAATTCAGTAACAATGGGAATAGAATTTTGAAATATTATGTAAATACATAATTGGAAAAAGAAATTCAGTAACAATGGGAACACACCAAATTGGTTGTTCTATAAAATGGGAGTTCTCATTGTTACGTAACAATGAAATTTGACAATACAATACAATACATTTTAAGTAACAATCAAAACAAATATTGTAGGTATAATAACGATATAATATAATACAATAGAATGAATAACAATGATCTTAACATAGTGTAATAGTTAGGGGAGACAAATAGTAGTCGATAATAATTGTCATAATGTTTGGCAACGATGAGATAATAATAAAAGAAAAAGAATGTAATTATTATAGAATAGACCAAATTCAATTCAGGCAAGAAATTATACTTCCTAGTTACTGGTATTAATGCCAATGACCTTTGATGTTCGACTTTTTGTGTGTATGTTATCAAATTATAATCCAAGTTTTAATTTATTGAGATATGTAATTAAATATTAGATGTATTATTTAATTTTAGTATCATTAAAGTTATAATAATTGGAGAAATTGAGACTTATTTTTGGACTTGAATAGAAAATTGATTATAGATTAGGATGGGTTATTGAATCTAGGCTTAATATAAATATAGCAATTGAGTGTCTATGGACTCATTTACTTACAAAATAATGCATACTTGATAGATTGGGAGCATTCCAAGACATCCAAGGAAGGAAAACAATTTGTGGCTTGCTTGACCTTGGTTCTTTAGTTGAGGTAGGTTATGATTTAGTTTATTTGATAGATAGACTCTTAATAGTGATTGATATGCGTTGAATGATATTGTGAAGTCTTCTATGTACTTGATTGTGTGATTGTGTAGCTTGATTGTGCGATTTGTGATTGGTCCAAAATCCTGAGACCGTGAAATTTATAATCTTGAGCCTCTCTATCGAAGTTATGCCTTGAATAAAGAAGGCTCGATAATATATTGTTAATGCAGTTAAAAGTGGTGATAATAAATGATAAATTCACAATATTATTGGATCGGAGTGTCACGTTTATACATGATATAATGGATCAGAGTGTCACGTTTTGACACTGTATAATTGGATTGGAGTGTCATGTTCCGACAGGTTATTATTGGATCGGAGTGTCACGTTTCGACACGGTATGATTGGATCGGAGTGTCACGTTCTGACACGGTAACATTAAAGGAAAAAGATATTGAATTAACTTAATGTACTCAACCTCAATAAACCCATTCCCCAAACAAGTGTGGCATGGAGGCGTGAGTCCTCGTGTGTGTGTTTCATATTGTGATTGAATACGTACTTGCTTCAATTGTCACTTGTTCATGTTATTTGTTGTTTATCACCTGTTAAGTGTTATAGTTGATTTTATACTATTATTCATTGCATATTAGTTACTATTTTGAGTTAGCCGTGATATCTACTCAGTACATGTTGCTCTGTACTGAGCTCTACTTGTGTTTTTCTTTATTTTCTTGTTATGGAGTGCAGCGACTGTACTAACATCTTTGACTCGCCCTCAGCTCTAACCAGTCTCAACATATCAACTTCAAGGGTGAGCTATTCATTCGAGCTTGTGTTGGATTCTCTCGATCATGACCTGATGTCCTTAGTTTTCGGACACAAAATACTTTATTTCATTTAATTTGGTGTCTTTGATACTCTTAGACTTAGTATTTAGAGATTAGATGTCCTTGACGTGACGACTTTCAAGTTTTGACAATGACATATAGTAGACTTTAAGGGATTTGTGTTTCTTACTTTAATAAGATTGAGATTCCGCATTATGGTTTGTGTTTCGTAAGTTTAACAATTAATATATGTTGGGTTTTCGATTCCTTGTTTCGCCCACCTAGGAGATTAAGTGTGGGTGCCACTCATGACTCGTTTTGAATCGTGATTGAGTGCTTACTCATCAACGAAGAGTCGTGACCATATTTGTTTATGTACTATGCCAAGAAGAAAATGTTTCAAGTTAAAAATCAAATGTTTTGAAAAAATTGACCACCTCAAGCAATTCCTGCATATTTGAAGCATTACAAATTGAGAATTTTAGTAGGTAATTGATGCATAGAAATACAAGTTTAATGTCATATTTTTATCCACCTTTTGGGCTTTTGATCAAAATTACTACTCTTACAAGGGCACTTATTCTGAATAATTTGGATAGATATTACTCATACAAAATAACAAAAGAAGTATTTGCTTCAACAGGAATCACACATGAAGAGATGAGAGAACTATTTAATGCATAAATATAGGTCTTGAATCTATAAATGGTGATATCGTTGAAACTCACATGAATAAAATGGTGGTGAGATAGACAAAATGAAGAAATGTCAACCAAGTATCGTAAGTAAATTGCTCTCAATTATCCAATCATTGGTTATATGAGACCCTCAAGAAAATAGCTTCATCTCAAAAAAATTAAGTACATGATTTGATTCATCTTGAGAGTAGAATATGCAGCTCACTAAATTCAAACAAACTTACATGTACATGAGTTTAATTTAAATAGCACAACAAACCTAGTTTTGAGGTCTACATTGTACAATCAATTGATAGCAAACATCATAATATATTTTCAAGGCAATATTCTACAAACGTATC
The DNA here is from genome assembly GCF_001406875.1 of Solanum pennellii. Taxonomy (NCBI): domain Eukaryota; kingdom Viridiplantae; phylum Streptophyta; class Magnoliopsida; order Solanales; family Solanaceae; genus Solanum; species Solanum pennellii. Next base: position 6,208,367 of record NC_028645.1, read on the forward strand.
TTGATGCAAAGCTATGAAGGATACACCTTACAAAAAGCATAAAAAACAAGCTTTATGCTTTCAGAGAAAAGGATCTATTACCTACAGTCGACTTCTGGAGCTGCGAATATACGCTGAAACAACCATTGAAATGGTCTCAGGAATTGTGCTTTTTGCTTCCGACAGAACCAAATGGCTGCACTGTACTGTTCGTTACGAATTGTTCTTGTTGCAGCCTTCCAGTCATATTTCTCCATTTCTATGCGTGCAGCTTTTCCCATGGTTTCTCTCAATTCTGTATCGCGCAAAAGAGGCACTAGTTTACTCATGCAGTCGTCAAGGTCCCCAGGAGTAAACAGATATCCAATCTTGCCCTGCTGATCATCAGGAATGATGTCTGGAACTCCCCCGGCACGGGCAGCCACTACAGGAAGCCCTGATGACATGGCCTCCAAAACGACGAGTCCCAATGTCTCTGACTCTGAAGGCATAAGAAAAACATCTCCACTGGCATATGCTTGGGAAAGCTCCTCCCCTAGTAATGTACCTGTGAACACGGCTGGCATGCCCTGGAACATTTTCTCCAATTCCTCCCTACAAGCATGAACAGAACGATAATTTTACAACCTTTGATAAACAAAAGAAGAATTGGTAGAAATCCTTACGAGTGAGGCAAATCAAACCTGTTGTCTCATTATAATGTTGAGAAACCATGAAGCATTTTTCTCGAGATTATTTCTTTTAAAAATTGAGGAAATTCATATTATAAACAACATCTTCAAGGTATACATAATAACATCCTTAGTCAATTCAGCCCCCCGCTCCTTCCCCTTCTACACTTAATTCAAATTCGCGGCATGCACCTACCACAAGTTCAGAGTTGTACTACCTTTACCGTCAAACCAGAGCCAGGGGGACATTCGAGAATAGATTCTTGCAAGCAAACAGCCATGCCTTATCAGAAAAAGCTGCTGGCGTCGCATCGTAAGAGTCTCAGCAATATTTAACTATTATTTCTGCCAAGAAGGTAGATTATTCACTTTTGACAAGGAAAATACCAGAAAATGAATTCACCTATATCATGATCACACATCAAGTATCTATAGAGGACCAGTCAAAGTGACTGAATAATGTGCTGAAGTCTACTTCTTACTTGTGTTATCTATCACATTCAATTAATTAACACATGTACTCCTTAACAAACGAGTTCCTTTGAATTTTTTACCGCACAACCTAAGTAACCATTCTCGTGATACTATTAAGAACAGGTAAATAACCCCTGAAGGGTCCAATCACGTCTTGGCATGCTCTAAAACTGCCATCCACAAAAGTTCGTAGACTGAACATTGACTATGGCACAAGAAACAAGATTTGGTGACTTTCTTAGCAAAGAACAGAAAACAGGCTGATGTTCCAGAAATAAAGAAGCAAAACAATCATTGTAACTCACCTGTATGGCCCATCTCCAATAAAAGCTATCCGAGCACCTGGAAGTCTATCCATTACCCTGTTTCAAAGTCATTCTCAAATGTCATGTGCAAGTTATCGACATATTAATTTGACAAGCACATAATGTGCTTGATACAATATATTGCCCAGAAATCGCAAGTACATTTCCCCCACATTGATGAAGGAAATTATTTTGTAATGCTGCCCTGAGATGAATTTAAATGGTGAACATGAACAGTGAGGAATCATATAGACGATAGACGATTGTTTGAGACTGAGGCATAATAATTGTTATTGTATACTATTGAAGGAAGAGTTGTACCTTTTGAGGAAATCCAAACTCTTCTCAACTCCAATTCGTCCAACATGAACTATCAATGGTTTATCAGGTTCTCCACCACTTATTGTGAATAACAGCAGGAGAAAAGAAGAAAGAAAAATCAGCACATACTAATGATTGCTTCATACTGGATCAAATTTTCAGATAAAAGATCCTACCTAAGTCTCACTCGCATTTCATGAGACCGATATTGGGGGTGGAAGCTCACTGAATCGACACCCTTATTCCACAAACGTATTTTATTTGCTGAGAATGAAAGAAAAAGAGTGACCAACTTGTATAGGTAAAGCATCTGAATCCAGCAAAACAACTGCTTTGACAGAATAAAGAAGACTTTTCTATCCGATCACTATTAACAAAATGAGAGCCATTGACTAGTTCAAGTTCTTCCTATTACCTGATGTTACCTTATAAGCTTCCAGATCCTTTGCAATAGCAGCAGATGGCACCAATGTAAGATCAGCCGCTCTATGTAGAAACTCTGGTGACCAGTAAATGTATCTTAAGTAGTATCAAGAAGCAGAGAAGTAAGAGAATAGCTAATTGATAAGATATTTCTCAACTGACATACTTATAACCATCCACATTGGTTGAACCAGCCAACTAAAGGTGTATCTCGGTATGTACCTAAAGAATAAGAATGAGAATCTAAGTACTTATCCAAAGAGAAAAGAAATGTGAATAGGATCAAAGTAAAGCCCTCCGATAATATTGTGTAATTGTTCTTGAAGAAACTTCCGAGACTTATTGCTTAGTATTCTCCACCAGGAAGATCAATGTCAGATAGAACTTATGTTTCATGGTATTTAAGATATCAAATTTTCCTACGTGGATTTGAGCTAAGAACTTAAGGAGGAGCAAACTTACACTGGCACATGTGTGTGGTAAGACATTACAATCGGCACAGACAGAAGTTTTGCAATGATAAGAGCACCAAATACCTAAAACAAGGAAAAATAAGGTTATACAAGACAGGAAGAAAGCTACAAACAACAACAACATACTCAGTGTAATACCAAAAAGTAGGGTGTGGGGACGGGAGAGTGCACGCAGACCTTACCCAACCTCAGAGGTAGAGAGATTGTTTCCGATAGATCACCAACTCAGGAAAAGAAGTAACAGAAGTACAAGAAACAATAGATAATAACAAAAATAACAGATAGTAACATACTATAATTGAGGTACAAGAAACAACATATAGTTACAGAAATTGAAGGACAGCAACAAGAACATAACTGAAAAGGAAAAGAGCAGCTGAAAACTTACCATTATACCAGGAGATGATGCATGTATGATATCAGGCTTGAATTGTGCTACCTCTGAGATTATTCTAGGGCTGAGAGCAAGTGAGAGAGGTACTTTCGCGTAGCAGGGGCAGGGAAAACTGCAAATAAAGGAAAAACATCAAGAAGAAGCTTTCTTAGGGGATAAGAAAAGCTCCATATATTGACAATCTTTTCATAATCATGGAGTCCTCAACCTCAACTGTTTGATTGTAACATAGAAAAATGAGTGATTTTAATTATTTAAACAAGGAAAGGGAAAACTAGTAATGGTAACAGTTGCAACCTTCGTGATCCTATCAACTTTGCCCCATAAAATTCTTCAGGTACTCCTTCATGTGTTGTCACAACCATAACCTGCATCACAAATGCACAAGATCTGTTCAGCAGTTGATCATCAGGAGTAAATCACCTTTGCTTATACCATACATACTGCTTCACTTAATAGACTATATGAACTATGCCTAGGGGTATATTTATGACAATGGATATCTCTGAGATATTACTATTAAAATAAACATTAGCTTCAATATGTATAGAAAAAGCATATCAAAATTGATTGACATTACTGGGAATCTACCTGCCAAGGTAGGGTAAGGTTTGTGTACAGTCTACCCTCCCCACCCCCGACAACACTTGTGGGACTATACTGGGAATGTTGTTGTGAACTTGCTTGACATTGGTTCAGGTGAAAGAAAATAGAAACGGTCTACGAATATTAAATTCTTTATTGATATAATATCATAAAATATTCATTGGATTTAATAATATGAACATGGCAATTACACAAGCAGATCATTACGTTATTATCATGTCATTCAGGGCCTACCAAAAGAACACAAGCAGACATCATAAACTAACAACATCATTGTCAGACACAGAAAGTACCTCATCCCCCATTTCTCGGAGGTATTTTATAAAATTTTGGAACCTGTTCTTATATCCAGAAACATACCTGTATCACACAAAAGGAAAACGATGGTTATCATCAATAATAAGAAAATTCAAGAAGAAACACAATCATGCATAAATCTTGATCATAAAATATGAAAAATTCAGTGTAGAGTTAATTTTCTAAAACTAGAATCTTTCTTGTCTAAAGGCATATTTGCATATGCAAATGTACAGGTAAAGGTAAAATTTTAGTACTGGAGAGGACAGTGGAGACTCTCAGAGAAAGATCTCTCCCCAACCCCACCTAAATAAAAAAAAAAGAAGATGAAATAGGTGTCGCTTATAAGGAATATGAACTAGAAGGAGGAATACACTTAAGTCTATCCAAGGTTGAGGTCATCTATTTTGAACAAAAAATCATTCCAGTATATGACATCAAGATGACGTTTGATATTTTGCAAATCTCATGAGGATCCCTCTAAGTTGTGTAAGCTTAAGGAACCATGCAGGGACAGTGAAGAGCCAAAATGTGGCGAAAAGCAATTAGCTTCATGTAGTTTAGCCGTAATGAGCATGATGAGCACTAGAATAGTGAATTTTACCTAAGAAGTATTTGTTCATAAGAAGAAATGAGAAAGAAAATACCACATTATGATCCATCAACACCACATTGCAGAGTAAAATTGATACTTGTCAACACATAATGGCAATCAACTTAGCTAAAATAACACAGGAATTCCAATACGATGAGCATATGATACAAAATACCACCAAGTAAGAAGAGTTGAATGCAAAATGCAAAGCAGAGTAGTGGCATTTCCCTAAAATGCGACTCACATAAGATAACTAACAAAGCTACTCATCGTAGGAGGAACAGATGGTTAGTCATCAACTCCTAAGCTGCAATATCAGGTAGCACACATGAATACTCACATATGTATTAAAAATATATGGTCAGCAAGTATGAATACACTTCCACATAACAGCAGAGAAATGAAATAACAATAATAATAAGGCATTATACATAAACAGACACTCAAAACTTGATCTCAGGTGACAAGTAAGAACTCCAACTTTTAGTTTGCTCATCTAGACTCCTCAACTTCATCAGTTGAACACTCCAACTTACTAAATCATCACCTAAGACATCTCAAAAATTTATATGTCATGTCAGCATCAGTGTCCACGAGACACAATGGGGACGAGTTGGAGTATTTAGTTGTTAGTTGCGACCGAATTGAGGTCTGACCAAGTTTGACTGTCCATTTAAGTACTATGCCTAATCATAATATAAGCATATATATATAACACCCCACATCCAAAAGTTCCTTTAATTCATAGTCATAGAGCTCATAAACAATTCAAAAGAAAGGGATCTAGTGGATCAAAAAAAACTGAAGTCAAACATATCAAACATAAAGAATCAAGAAACTAAAGTTTACTAGCAAATACATCTAAAGCCAACAACTTTCCTATTTGGGTAATAATTAAAAATTATACAAGAAAATCTTACACACACACAATAATATAATCAAGAATTGGGATATAACAAATTTTAGTATTTACTCACGAAAAAGGAGAAGGCTCAACAAAGAGAGCAATACGCCTAGGCTCTTTCATCTCAGATTCAAGTAAAAGAGGAGGATACTCTTCTTCCTCTTCATCTCTGTACTCAGTAATTGTCATCTTACTACTAATTAAGGCTCTTTTCTTGATGGGTTCTCTTCTAAAACTCTTTTCACAGGGTAAAAAAGTGATCTTTTTGGAAATTAATCTAATGGGGTTTGTTCTTGAAGTAGAAAAGCAAGAAACTTTATATAAACTAGAGGTGAAAAAGGAACAAGAGAAAAATGGTTGTAAGGAATCAGACGGTATAAAGAGAGAAGAAGTAAAGGTGGACATGTTAAGAGTTGTCTAATGATGTTTTATAATATACTTAAGGTGGGAGAGTTTTTTTTTCTTTTTCGGTGGAGTGATGTTGTTGGATTTTGTTTTTCACGTGATATTTCGATATCTATATTGTCATTCAACTAAAATAAAATCTACATCGAAAAGTAATATGATAAGAAGATAAAGCACTCCGTAATAAATGCGATTTTATAAAAAAGGTCAAATTTATACGATAAAATATCAGATTAAAAAATAAAATACTTTTTAATAAAGATAAATTTATATAAATATTTATATTAAAATGTATGCTTAACTAAATTTGAATTCACAATAATAAAATTGAGGAGCCAATGAGAAGGAGACTCTTAAGGGAATATTCTTTTTTAGAGAAGGGTGGAAATGAGGAATAATTGGAAACTATGAGTAGCATATGCTTATTTAGAACCACAAATATGAGCCTTAATTCATTAGATGTCATTTTCAATGTGGGGTTTGATTTTATTTCTTATATTATAAAAATGTTGAAGGTTGTGAAATTGAATATCTGGCATTTAATGGAAATTTTATATTTTTGTGTGGTGGAGAGATTTAATTTGTAATTCTTTACAAATTTGATTTTAATTTTATACCTTTTGTATAAGAAGGTATTATTTTCTTACATAAGAAATATGTTTATTTCTCTAAATAGGAAATTTACAACTTCCCATTTTTCTTTTATTTCAATTTAAATTGTTGATCATGATAGATTATTGTATAGAAAATATAAAATTTCTAATTTTATGGTATAGCAAATTTTTTAAAATTGTATTCCGTAGCAAAATTTTACTTTGCTACGGATGTGGCTTCTGTATATTCGTGCACTGTGAAATTTTCTCAATCGTAAAATTGTGTATAAAGCTTTAATTTGTATATATGATCTTTTATATAATTGTATATTCAAAATATGTATATAAATGAAAAGATAAAGTACATGTACGTCATATACATATTCATATTGATGTTCTTGTTACTATGTATAAGTATATGAAACTGTTGACTATTTATTGAGATTTGTAAGTTATATACATATGCCTATTTAGTGTTTTTTATGAACTTTATAAGTATATGAAACTATTAAATGTTTATACGAATTTGTATATTTATATAGTGCAGGTTATTCTGTGTATTTATTTGTAATAAGTATATGTATGTATAAATTATTTTAGGTTTGTAAATTGTATATTTGTGTAAAACTTTAATTTGTGTATATAAAGGTGTATATGAGTATATAACTTGAAAATGTGTATAAGTGAAAATTGAAGTGGTTAGAATTTGTATAAATATATATTCTGCCTATTTAGAAAACGATGAGAACGTGTTGGAGAATTAAAATTTGAAATTGAATTTGTGAAGATTAAGAAGAAAATGAAGGAATGAGAAAAAGAGATCGTATAAAATAAAGAAAAAAAAAATTAAGGTCTTACTTATTAAAGAAAATAACTGAAATAATAAAATCGTATTTAATTTAATTATTAATTTATCATTCTCTACTATCATCCCTATAGATTATTTCCTATGTATGGTTGTGTGCTTTTGAGTTTCAATATTGGAGATATTGAAAGCATATGCTATATGCTATATAGGATTCTATTAACAAAAAAATTGTATAAATATTATTTAAAATGAATTTATAAAGGGTACAAAAGCAATTGTTTTCCACATCAGAGTCTCTTTTCTCACGTTATTAATATATTTTGTATTTGTATAATAGAAGAAAAGGAAATTGGAAACTTCGAATGTCTTTTTGTGTATATATTATTTAGTTTTTGTTTTGATATTTCTTTCTTCAAAATAGCATATATGTGTAAAGAGAGACACACATCAAGAGTATCTAGTTTAGGCTATGGTCAAAAATTTTCCCTATTCTGAGGGTATTTTTAATATGTAGGAACATGTTTTTTTTATGTTTGACTGATCAAAAAGTTCAATTATTTTTTGAGTAAAATATTTTTTTTAATTTAAGAAATTATTTCGTGATAAAAATAAATTTTAAATACATACTCTCTATATAACACTTGTTTATATTAAGATATTTGCAACTTATATATTTGAGACTTTGGTAGATGATTCTTAAAGGAGATGTCTTGTATTTCATGTTTGTTTTTTCTTGTCAACGTTTTAGGTCATATATTATTGTTAAAGCGCACACATTCATGACTTTTTTTTTCTTCATAGTTGCAATTAAGATGCTTTTAATTTTATTTTCAATTAATAAAATTAAGATAGTTTAGGGACTTTTCTTTTGTTTTGTTTTTATCTTTCACTTGGTGTTCGATATCTAATTTGGATTCCAACTTATTTAAATTTGTTGTGCAAGGCTTCATTCGGGAGAAAACACTTCCCCATTAAAAAAATTTTTATGTCTAGGACTCGAATTCAAGAGACTCTTGTATTCAGTCCCTAATGCATTTACTTCTTGTTACTTATGGAATAAGGAGTAAAGTAACTTTTTTCAAGTTTCTTCATATCAAAAAATATTAAACTAAAATGAATAAAATGTCAATTTCTATATAAAAGAAAGAAGAAGAAAAAATCTATTAAAATCAATAAGTGTTTAAATCTTAATAAAAACAAATACATTAAGCCTGAATTGTATATTTGTTTCCTAACAAATACAAATTGTATGGACACCTACAATTGTATGTACATCTACTTTAATTATTGACTTCTAGTCTCATTGTGGTATATACAAAAACAAGTGGGATCCACTAAAAAAAATATTTTTCTTTCTAAAATAATGGTCCTCCCCATATATCATACGCTTGAAGAAGATATATCATATTAGATGCGAATTTAAAATTTAGACATATTTCTAAATTTTAAAATTTTAGTATCGAATTTACAATACTCTTAAAATTATGAATCTAATGCCTAATATACATTGAGTGTGTAATATTCATACTTCTATCTCTAAATTAGTATTAATCGTAAAATCACTTAAATGTGTTATATAAATATTTCGTCCAATATTGTTTACCCCAACAAATGAATGTATCATATATTTATATTTTATATACACATTTTGAATTGACAATTAACCATAGTTAAATAATATGTATTTACATTTATATTTATCATCAGTCAAAACTAATTTTTGTGATTTTATCTTGCATAAATAGGAGGTAAGTAACTAATTATAATCTTGTTCAATGTTTGCTTCTCCATTTGTCTGCTTTTCACTTTCAATCTTTAAGTCGATTAAATTTCAACTTTTACCTATCATTTGTACTAAATAAGGAAGTGCTTCTATTAACACGAATTTTATAATTTTCTTTTCTTAAGCTATTTTTTTATATTTTAAAGTTGTTTTTATTGTGATTTATTCTATTTTTACATTATAATAATAACGTCTAATTAGAAAAATACTTTTCTTAAGAAAAAAATTGTGTGACGATGAAGCTTTAGAATAATCATGACTTAGCTTAGGGCCCGTTTGGATGGGCTTAATAAAAACAGCTTTAAAAAGTGCTTTTGAAAGTGCTGAAAATTATTTTTAAAATAAGCAGTTATGTGTTTGGATAAAAGTGCTGAAGTTGCTATGCCAAACGTGAAAAGGGAAAAATGGAAGAAAGAGATGTTAGGGTTATGTGGGTAATTTGGAGATTGTATAAAAATATTAAGGGCAAAAAGATAAAAATGTGGTCAACTTAAAACAGCTTATAAGCTTAAAAAAAAAGCACCCCTACCCCAGCTTTTAACTTTTGGCTTAAAATAAGTTTTTTTTAACTTAAAATAAGTTATTTTGAGTATTGCCAAACAGCTAAATAAGTCAAAAATCAGCTTTTAAGTCAGTTTGACCAGCTTTTAAACTGAGCCAAACAGGCTCTTAATGTAATATTCCCACGAATTCATCTTACTTATCACTTTTCTATAGGTTCCTTAAGAAATTAAATATTTTAATTATTATATCTTTATTTATTTTTAATTATTAGAATGTTAAATATTCTTTCAATAAATATTCTCTTTATTTATGTGTATACTTCACCTAGGTTTTCTATGTATTAATCAAAATTTATTACTTTCAAGAATAATTTAAGATCAAGGGCAAATGAGAAAAATATATTCAATATATCATAATTTTCTAAAATGACAATTAATTTAAACCATCTATTTTTTAATAACAAGAACACGTGAAATGAACCAAAGGGAATAATACTAAATAACTTTAAAATACAATAATCTTAACTTTACATTGAGTAAAATATTCCATACTATATCCTTTAGATATTTAATTAGTTTGGAACATGTCATTCTCATAAGCAATTTATAAGCTGGAAATTAGTGTGACATCATTAATCATATTTAACTATTCATAATCAGTTTGTGTAATTTAGGGTTTAAAGATTTTGTCTTTCGTTTACAAGGTGATAAATGCAATAATATAGTTTGATTTAATTGTACCCCATAGGCAAATTGTTGTTATTTCGCCTCTCTCCCGGTGAATTTCACTCGCCACTCTCGTTCTCGCTGGCAGTCTCCTTCGCTTCTCTCACTTTTATATAAACAGAAGTGTATAAAATGTGCTTGTGTTTGTGTAAAGTGAGAGAAAATTATATATATATATATATATATATATATATATATATTGTCACGACCCAAAACGAGTCGTGAGTGGCATCCACACTTAACTACCTAGGTGGACAAACCAAGAAATTCAAATCCCAACATGTACCAATAATTCAACTGTGAATAATAAAATATTGCGGAAGCTCCAAAATTTATTTACTATCGTTTCCCAAAACCTGAAAGTCATCACAACAAGAACATCTATCCTCAAATTACTAAATCTAAGAGTATCTAAGAAGCTAAAATAAGTTAAACAGTTAGTCCATGCCAGAACTTCAAGGCATCAAGACATGAATGAGAGAGAATCCAGTCCAAGCTAGGAACAATAGCTCACCCTGAAATCTGACGTGATGAAGACTGGCTAGAGTTGAGAACGAGTTGAAGTCGATGGCACGTTTGCTGCACTCCACAAATAACAAAGAAGAAAATTACAAGTAGGGGTCAGTACAAGGCACAAGTACTGAGTAGGTATCATCGGCCAACTCAAAATAGAAAGCACTATATATCGAATAATACATAAAACCAACCAAATACTTAACAGGTGATAGCAACAAGTATAAGAATCATTTACAACAACACCAAACACATCTATGAGGACTCAAGCCTCCACACCATACTCTTTTGGGAAATAGGTTTC
>NC_028645.1:6220889-6223790 GCF_001406875.1 Solanum pennellii
ATATATATATATATATATATATATATATATTATCATTCCCCTCTCTCCCCTTTCCCAGATCTCGCTCGTCACTCCCGCTCGTCTCTATCACTTTATACAAACACAAATGTACATTGTGTTTGTGTTTGCATAAATCGAGAGAAAACTGTATATATAAATACAAATACATATATTTTTATCCTATACACATAATTATACAAATACGATCTTCCCTTGCCCAGTTCTTTTTATCTTTCTCTCTTTCTCGCTTTATACAAACACAGATTATACAATTGATCTTTGTATATGTATACCGAGTCAGAAACAAATTATACAACTACTTTCTTTTGTATATGTATAGCAAAATATACATATTTATATTTGCTATTAAGCACAATTATACAAACTATAATTATAACACACAAATATAATTTTCATATTTGCTATGTAAAAGTTGGTCTCTAAAATAATTATTGGTCTTATAGACCCAAACCCTCTCATGTGTTGTTTGCCTTCTTTTTGGAATATATGTTCTGTATTTCTTTGAATGGAAGGGACAACCAAATTGTACTGTCTACCCCAAAAAGGTATAGTTGAATTTATACGTGAAACTAAAATATATTAATTGTAGTAAGAATAATAAATAAATATTAGGGAAACTTATATAAATATATTATAATAAAAAAATATTTATCATTTATAGTAATAACATTTTTTTTCACATGATTACTTTTAATTAATTTATAATATAAGTTTAATACACATTATAAAGAACAATTTATTATTCACATATAATACAAGATATAACGATGAATAATATATTTATGACACATTTTAATACACTTATAATACAATATGTCAAATTTTTACCAAACAAACATAATATATTTCAAAAAATAATTATAATTCATATATATTGCATACATAATTCACTTTTAATTCATATTACAGATTTAACATAGTATTGCTATAAATGATAATAAATTAAAAGTATTACTAAATCAGTAATTCTTTATTAAAATATATTAATTTATGTAATTTTTTTCTAATATTATATGTTTAGGCCTAATTCTTCTGTGGATTTCTTTGGGCTTTTGGTCTATTTTGGCTCCTGTTTGGACTTCTGGCCCATAATATTAGCTCTCATTAGAAAAATTGACGATTGAGTTTTTTTCTCTATGGTATATGAAACTTATATTTCAAATAAAGGTATTATAAATAAATGGAATAATCGTATATAATAGCAAACTAATAATCTAAAATAAATGGAGTAGCTACGGTTTGATTTAATTGTGCTCCATAGCAAACGTCAGCCAAAGTTTGTCAGTCGCCTCTCTCCCAAAAATCTCGCTCGTCACTCTCCCATTCTCGCTCGCCACTCTCCCTCTGCTCGCCTCTCTCGCTTTATACACAGAAGTGTATAAATTGTGTTTCTGTTTTGTATAAAGCGAGAGAAAATTGTATATACACATGCAAAAACATATATCTTCGTGCTATACACTTAATTATACAATTTACAGACATTTTACTTCGATATAATTGTAGACAAATGCAAATTTTATACAAATATTGTAGCGAAAAAGACCAACGAATTATACAATTGCGAATTATACAATTGCAGTGAAATACAATTTCTCTCGCTTTATACAACAGAAGTGTATATATTGTGTTTCTGTTTTTGTATAAAGCGAGAGAAAAACATATATCTTCTTCCTATACACTTATAATTATGCAATATACAAACATTTTACTTCGATTCAATTGTATGCAAAGCAAATTTTATACAAATATTACAGCGAAATAGGCAACGAATTATACAATTGTGCATTATACAATTGCAGTGAAATAGGATAGCGAATTATACAATTGCAGCGAAATAGGCCAGCGAATTATACAATTTAGGCCAGCGAATTATACAATTATATATGTATAGCGAATTATACAGTTTTATGTTTGCTATGGAGCGCAATTATGCAAACTTTGCTATAACATACAAATATGATTTTTTTGTTTGCTATATGTGAAAGTTGCCCTAAATAAATAACATACACCAAGACACCTCTCTTTCAATATATCACTTCAATACATCCATCCTCAAAGCAAATAAAAAGGGGCTAAAAAGTTTATCTCTAGTACAAGCCCATCACAAATGAAAAGTGACCAGACTCTCTTACTAGGTCTTAGCTCCACCATACATGTATTTAATTGTCTTAATATATACATGATTGAAACATCTCTAGTCTCCAAAGATCATCTAGAACCTCTTTCGAAACTTTGTCGATAACTTTTTTTTCAAGTTAATGAACATCACATGCATATCCCTCTTTCTTTTTTATACTGCTTAACTAATCATAATCAATCGTCCAAACATGAAACCAAACTGATTCTCGAAAATAGACATCCTCATCTCCACCAACTTCTCCCAAACTTTCATAGTATGACTCATTAACTTAAAATGAAAGTATTTTCTATAGTTAAATTCAAGGGATTTGGTGGGTTAGTTGAACTTTCATAGCCTTATTTTTGGCAAACTTTTCTTCCTCTTCTATAAATGGACATGGGACAAATGCATCATCTTAATGGGAAAATGGGGTGTCTTTATTCATCTTCAAGATGAAATTAGGTGTTAAATCTTTTTCTTTTACCATTTATGAATTTATCATTTTAAATATTTTATAATGTGATTAAGAACACACATATTGCAAAAATAGAGAGAAAAAGAAACTCCTACAAAAAAGAGTAATTACTTCGAATTGGTCTAAAAGACATGACACATGTTGGTACACTACAAAACATTATAGATTAACAAAAAAATTACTCTATAGATTAAAATTATTTTTTATACGTATAGAAAATATTTCTTCATATTTTATAACTTTTTTATAAAAATTCCGACTTCCCTTTAAAATCCCCCCCCCCCCC
>NC_028645.1:6223884-6227069 GCF_001406875.1 Solanum pennellii
CCCCCCCCCCCTCCCTCTTTTTTTTTTACCCAAACTTGAGCCTCAAAAAACAATAGGACTGAATGAGAGTAGTAACATTAAAATTTATGAGTTCTGAATTTGCTATTAAAATTATAGCTGATTTCTAGTTATTAATTCTTAGTTAAATATTTATACATATATTTCTAATAAATACATATATAAAGTCTAAAATAAAAGTTGATGGATTCGTAAATGAATTTTCTACCCCGTTTACGTTTTGGATAGTATTGATCTTATTAAATTCCTTATATACCCAAAAAGGGAAAGGAAACCTAATTTCCAACTTGTAATTTGAAAAAGTGTACAACTATGAGAGCACAAAATTAGTGAAATACAATCTTTTTCAACTGGAATCAATTGAACAGTTAATATTCTATATGGGTATTACGTAACAAATTTGACCTGTAAAAATAATAAGCTTTTTAATAGATTTTTTCAATTATTTTAATGTTCAGACCAGCTTTTCACACGCCTTAACTAATTTTACGAAAAATCTATTACTTTTAATCTGTAACACGTATCAATAACTCTTTCCACCAACCCTAGGAAAAAGGCTTTTATAAATACTTTGTGGAATCAAAATTGGAGTATCATATCAATACTCAAAGAAATGGCTTTTATTTCAACCTTTGTCATTTCCATGTTATTTAGTCAACTAGTTTTTGTGTGTCATTGCAATCCAACTTGTAAATTAGAATACCCAATAGGTGAAATCCCAGTGTACAAAGAAGATAGATACTATGTGCATTTTGCACAAAATTTGGAGTTTTTGGAAGCAGAATTTTTTCTATGGTCTTCCTATGGATATGGTCTTGATGTAATGCAACCATGGTTAACTAAGGGAGGACCCCCTCCAATTGGTGCCCAAAAAGCAAATCTTGATCCATTCACACTCAATATTATCAAGGAATTTGGCAATGAAGAAATTGGTCATCTAAGGTACTCCTTCAATTTTAAAAGTAATTTATTTTCAATTGAAAAGGGGGAATTTTGTGTTCCAATAAAAGTAAAAGTGACGTGAATTATTCATGAATCGAAGTTCATTTGCTTTAAGAAAAAGGAGATATCAATGAACTTCTATGAAATGATTTCACTAGATTGAACCAATTGTTTTGATAGTGGAAAATGAGTCAATCATATATAGTAATTTATTTGGATGGTTAACTGAATTTTCATCTTGTTGTGGAGGGTTTACTTCTTTCTTTATTTTTCCTTCATCTACTTTTTTTTTTTTTAGAAAAGAAGAATTCATATTTTTGCGAATTTGGTAAATCATTTATCCATTGTTTAGTTTACCTATCTAAACTATCACTCTCTTTGTATTAAAACACATCTCAATATTGATTTAGCTTACACATGCTTGTTATAGACTGCGAACAAATATTTGACCAACTACTCATCGCGAGGTGTGTTTTAAAACAAAACAAGTGATAATTAGTTAGGTAAAATAAAGTTTTGACAATAAGATAAGTTTAAAATATTTTGAATAATTAACTATTCTGACTTACAGTAGTTTTTATATAATTTTTACCGATNTTTTCATAGTGTGGATGTTATTAACATTTTTCCTATACTAATTTGTTTTGTTTGTTTTTAGGGCAATTGACTCAGTAATGGGCAGCATTACTCGACCTTTACTTAATCTTACCTCTGAAAACTTTGAACAAATATTTGATGAAGCATTTGGATACAAATTGGAGCCCCCATTTGATCCTTATAGGGATAGCTTGCATTACATGCTATCTTCTTATATTATACCATATATTGGAATGAATGGCTATGTTGGTATGAATCCCATCCTCAAAGGCTATGCCTCAAAACGTGTAAGTTCACAGGATTTTGGAAACGAAATCAAGATTTTAAGTTTATGTATATTAAATTTTCATAAAGATAACTCATCCTTTCTTAAACCTGAACTAGTCGAGAGTGATAAATTTGCACCACTTTTTTTTTTTAATCGAAACCCCCAACTATTTCAAAATTTAAACAACTCAATTGAGAGCTCGTGATTAATTTAAGGAAAGGTTGATCAAAATAACAATGATATATTTTCATATATATTTAGTAGTATTAATAATTTTAACTTTAAACTTTCAATTTTATCCTTAGTGAAAATTTCTATGACATTATTTAGATCAAAAGTAGTTTTTCTCTTACCTTCTTATCCCGTTAAAAGTTTCATAAATTGAGACGGAAGAAGTACCCGTATTGACTCAATACATGTGGTAACTTTTTTTTATTTTTTTAAAGTCACAGCTTGTGGCAGGACTATTGGGAACAGAAGGACAACAAGATGCAATTATTCGTATGTACCTTTATGAGAGAGCTAATGAAGTAGTATATCCTTATGGATATACTGTGGCTGATTTTACGTCTCGAATCTCAAATTTAAGAAATCAATTGGGAATGTGCGGTATCAAAGATGAAGGTATTATAGTTCCATGTGAACTCGGAGCTGAAAATCGAACGGAAACTAACGTAATATCTGCTAATTATTATTCCCTTGCATACTCTAGAACTCCACCACAAATTCTCAGGATCGTGTATACAACAGGCGATGAACATATACCTGGTGGATTCTATCCCAATGGGGCTAATGGGAAAATTGCAAGAGATTTCCTCAGAAAAATATAATAATTAATTTCTTGAATGTATATCGACTCATATATATTGTGTATGGTTTGTAAGATAATATCAAGATTATTAAATAAAAAGATTTGAGTAAAGAATTACATATTTAAGAATAAATAAGTTTCTCTAACGTGCTCAATATTGAATGTCATATGTCAACTAATACTTTATATAAATATCACAAAAGGACTTTTAGCGATTTGAATATAATAACATTAACTCAATTCCTGCTTAAAAGTATTTTTACGTTGATAAATATTATGACTAAAATTAAAAATCTATTGCTATAAGTCTTTTACCACAGCTTGCTCAACATATATATTGGTGTTGTCTTTGGTGAAGTCATTTTGTGAATAGATCTGTTGGTTGTTTAGTAGTCTTCACATGATGTGTCTGAATAATGCCTTGTTGTACCATTTTCCTTACAAAATGACAAGTTAATACCTATATGCTTTGTGTGTTCATGATAATAGGATTAGCAATTATTTGAATAGTTCCTTTTCTTTATATATATATATATATATATATATATA
>NC_028645.1:6227905-6236294 GCF_001406875.1 Solanum pennellii
TATATATATATATATATATATGAGACCACTTATTGACATACTCTTTCCGTCTAATTTATGTGATACATTTCGAATTTCAAGATTTAAACAAGTCTATCTTTTACGGTGAATATTTTATATATCTTTTAAATATTTTGAATTATCAATTATTCTGACTAATAGTACTTTTTACGTAGTTTACAAATATATGAATTTCATTTTAAAAATTTGAAGCTTGCATGAGCAAATTCTAGGTCAAACATAAACTTTTTGACTCTCGAAAAACAAAATGTGTCACATAAATTAGTGTGTCACATAAATTAGAACAGATGGAATATATCAGTTTAAGAATTCTCAGTTATCAACAAGGGTTGTGGTGGAGTTGTAACAGCTAAGTACTCTTTTATCCTTAACGAGGTTTCAAATTCGAATTTAATTTCCCTGAATACAAAATCACATTTGTCAGAAAGCATTTTACTCCTCAATGTGAAAATTCTAACGCCAATCCAAATTTAATCGAAACATCGAGTCACATACTACGAAAGAAGTTTAAGTACAAGATCTAAGCAAGCAAAAAATGGGCCAAAAAGCCCATAAGAATTTGCTGAAATGGACTCAAAAGTCCAAAAATCTCAAATTGTAGACAGTGAAAATTAGGAATATTATAGTAATATTCTCAAGTTATAGCACTAGAGTTTGACTTTCAATATATAACATTTAATATCTCAAGTTAGAAAATATTATTAGAAAATAAAGGTTGATTTTAATAATTGAAAATATTTGGGTTTTTTTTTTAAAAAAAAAAAGTTTCTGCATTTAATTGAAAAGTAGCACGATTTATGGTATTTAAATTAATTTCAATTAATAATAGATAATTAACAAATTAGCACATATTAAGGAACTCAAAAAAAATTAAGATTATTCAGTTTCCTTAAAACGATCAAACAGGTTGAAATTAAATTAAATTCTGATTTTATTCCCTTTTTTGTCTATCACGTTTCTCTCTCTTCAATTGTTTGCAGAAAGTAATCTCATTTTTTTTTGAGTGATTGAAGTTATTTTGCTGTGAAAAAATCGTGATTTGTTGTGATGGACAACAACGTATCCATATTAATTAAACATGGTGGAAGATGAGATCCGTCAGGTTGGTATTTATTATAGTTTACTGATTTGTTTTTGATAATTTTGTTCATAATACAGTTTGTGTTGTTTTTGTTTCATAACACGTTTTGGTAGGTACCATACTTGCAACAACATGGTACATTATAGACGTTTCAATTTTATTAAAAGTGAAAATTTGAGTAATATTTGTTTTCTGAAATATTAAATAAATGAATAATGTTGAGTTAATTTACTAGTAGAAAAAGCCAACGAAGTTGATATTACAGTATCTTAAATAATGTGCAAGAAAAAATTATTTATAATTTTGGCGAATTGTATGAAAAGTTTTTTAAGATTGTATGATATTTGTTTTTTTGTTTGATAATTTAGATTTTGTTATTTGTGAATATGTGTGATAGTAATAGACTTTTTGGTATGAAAAAATAGAATGAAGTTGGTAAACTTGATGATTGTTGTATGAATTGCGTATTAATAGGGTATGAAATATGAAATGTTATTTTGTTGTGTGAATTATAATTTGAAAAGTACCGTTTGTAATGTCTTTGGAATTTGTTGTATGAAATGTGTATTCATCGGGTATGAAATGTGCAATAATTGGGTATGAAATGTCAAATATCATTTTGTTTGTATGAAATTATGAATTGTTTGTATGAAATTCTGATTTGTGTTAATTGTTTTGTATTTTTGTTGGTCATGTAATTACAGTTCTTAGATACAGAAAATTGCATGAAGCAGATTTTTGTTCTGCTTTTTATAGCCTGAAGAATTTCAAAGATGCATATGTCATCCCTTTTGAATCTATCCCTGCGAGAGTACATGAGATATACCAAGTTATATTTCAGAGACTAAATTGATGACACCGGATCCAAAGAGATCAGTGGGAAGACCGCAACTTGAACTTTAGAAGGGTTTTGCTGATGTGAAATTCAAAAGGTCAAAGATTACTTGTAGTAGATATCGTCAAGTTGGACACAACCAGAAGACATGTTCAAATTATCCTATGCAACAAAAAAAAAGATTTCTTGTTTTTTACTTTTTGCTACACAATTTTTATGTTGTTTTGTCTGTTAGACACATGTTTTGTTTTATGGAGTGCATTTGGTATCATTAATATTGAGTAATTGTGATTTCTGAATATTGTCCAACTATAAATAACACTGAAACACATTTTATACCAATTTTATTCAAGTTTTATTCCATACTAACTTTATTTATGTCAACTATATTCATACAAGTATTAATCAAAATCCATACATAGTTCGTACAAAAATCATAGATAGTTCATACATAGTTCATACATATGGATCCACTATTTTTAACATATCAATGGTACAATGAATCCCTAGTTAAAATATGTTAAAAATAGTGAATTCATATGGTATGAACTATGTATATTGAAAGTATCATGAAAATAAAATAATCAACAACTGAAAATACATATTCATATATATATTTTCAAAAAAGTATAAACTGAATGTATGATATTTTTCATACTAAAAAGATAATAAATCAAAAATGTGATGTCATGTTGATACAAGTATTAATCAGACTTCATACATATTTCGTCCAAATAAGGGTACATTGACAACCCATTGATATATAGTATCATGAAATTAAAATAATCAATAATTGAAGAAAGATTCATACATATTATAATCATATTTGATACATATTTATCCATTAAATGTTGCATTTTGAAATGAAAGTGCTACTCTGAACTATTGAATGCAGATGGTATGATTTATCTATATATTACTAATATCCAAAAATTATATAAACCAATCTGTAATTCATATGAAGATGGAATAACTGAAAAAAAACATATGATATTTAAAAAACAATGAAATACTTAAACATAAACAAATAGTTCAAGAGTTAAAAAAAACATGTAGTCCAAAAAAGGTAGAAGGTGCAAAAAACTATTTCTAATTTTTTCCCCTTAATCTTGGTGTAGGATAATTGGTTGTGTCCGGAATATGTTCTTTTAGTGTGCGAGGTCCACCATATTTGCTAGCAACCGTACCAGTAACTTCACTATCACTATTGCGCCTCTTCATTCTTTGATTTTTCATAATGCCACAGTATTGTGACATACCTTTATCGTGGTATATTGCATCGATTTCAACAACAGACATATCAAAAACACCATTACTGATGTATTCAATAAAAAGAGATGTGTACATACCACAATCGCTGTAAAAAATTTAAAAGAAGAAATATTTTAATAACTAAATAATGTTGTCGTTTTTTATGAAATCAGTAGAGTATAGAAAATACATATTTGGAATTATCTTCTTGTTGAGGAACATCCATCATATGCTTGATATCAAGTGGTTTGGATTGAGACTTGTGTTGATATTCAGAGAGATTGTTGGCATACAGATCAAGCCCTTTTACCATAAAATCCTGTGCTAATAAAAAATAATGGTATCATTGTTGCAAGTTTATCAACAACTTCATTCACTTTCGAGGAAGATTGAAGTGGGATGGTGTGAGGCGTGAGAAACACGTGTAACCTCTGATTGACTTGTGATGGGGGTGGACTATGATTGGGGTATGGGTGATTGGGTAACAGTAAACAAGGAACATGATAAATTTAAATCCCTAAAAATATGTAAACTGAATATTTAGTTTTAAAAAAGATATCTGTAAAAATATATTATTAATAAACTAAAAATTTAAAGAGGTGGTTTTTACTAGAGCTGTCAATATGGGCTAGCCCACCCCATCCGGGCTAACCCATACAGGCTTTGACATTTTACGGGTCAGGCCGGGCTAGCCCATTTTTGGTGTGGGCCAGAAAATGGTCGGCCCAGCCCACAAGTACGTGGGCTACAGGCTTGCCGGGCCAGCCCACTTTTTAAAAAATTATATTATTTTATAATTATTAAATTAAATTATAAATTATAATTTAAAGATATTATCATAAATATCGACAAAACAATATTACATTATGTTAGGCCTCATATGTTTTTGAATCTTAATCATTCAAATTTGCCTCATGTATTTGTTTTTAAGAACTGGATCTTAATTATTCAGATTCAATTCATTAAGTTCGTTTGTTTTATTTTTTTATAAGCCTCTTAATGGGTATGGATATATCTGAATGAATCAGATCTGTAACACACCATTAACACTATTCAGACTAAAAAATAAGACTCCTATCTTAATTCAACTAAATCACAACAACTCATAAAAATTGTTTTCTTATTTAATTAATATTTAATTACATGCTTGCCATTATAATTTCCTTTATTCATATTAACTCAATATACATCTTTTACTTTCATAAATTAATCAATATATTTGAGTTGATAAGCACTCCCATGATATAATATTTAGCACGGTTTCAAAAAATAAGAAAGTATTAGTTATTTGATCGATAACAATAATAAATTTCTATAATAAAATAAAATAAAATATTTTTCTAAACTATATATTTACTACTCTATATAAACTATTTTAAATTGCATTATATTAGATTCTCAAAGTATTTTGAATGCAAAAAATAGTCATATTAATGATGTAACTTGATGTAGAGTTCTTAAAAGATAAATCATATTACCTTGTTACGGTAAAAAATGAACAAAATATTATTTTATGTGAAAAAAAAACATTTTACTAACAAGGTTTTGATAATATTTTATTGAAATAATGTTTAATTTCATATGTGCATTCATATATTGAAAACAAACTGTCCCAATAATTTAGTGTTCAGATTCAGAGACAATATTTTAATATTCAGATGTTTATTCAGATTTACACATCTAGATCTTAATGCACATTTTAATATTTAAGCGCGTATTCAAATTCAGACGTCTTAATCTTAATGGAGACAAATGAGACCTTAATGTCATCACTTGTTAATCAAATTCACAAATAAAATTATCTTTATAATATTTAGGGGAAATGCACAAGTACCCCCAAGACTATGACCGAAATCACAAAGACACACCTTACTAAGGTCGTATTACCCCCCTGAACTTTTTTTTTTTGTAATTTTGTGTACCTCTTTGGCTTACGTGGCATTCAAATATCTCTGACGCGCCTCAATTGCGTGGAGTCACATAGAGTACCACATAAGACAAGAGGTGTATAAAATTACAAAAAAAAATAGTTCAGGAGGTAATAGGACCTTAGTTTAGTTAAGGTGTGTCTCTGGGATTTAGGTTATAGTCTAGGGGGTACTTGGCATTTTCCTTGATATTTATTAATTTTTTTTCAATTAAAAGTATAAATATGTAAATAGAAATATTAAACTAATTGTTTTGATTTTGAACTCTCTTTATTTTTAAATTTTAATATTATATTATATTTTTAATTAATTTTTATTGGCCCACGGGCCGGCCCTACCGATATTTCTCAAGCCCCCCAAATGAGCAGGCTTATTCAGGCCGGGCTAAAAAGTCCTTTTCTTAAATGGGCTCCAAAAATCTTAGCCCAGCCCTATTAAATCCCGGATTAGGCCAGGCCGGCCCAACGGGCCTAGCCCATATTGACGGCTCTAGTTTTTACAAAGGTAACTGTAATAATAAAATTAAAAATTTAAACAGATTAATTAGTATTTAAATTAGACTATAATTGATTTTTAATTAAATTTAATTTTAATTGGTATGATATAATTCGAAAATAATCTGCTATAAGTAAGAATTTTTTAAAAGTATGTTTATAAATCCGATATATATAGCCTTAAATATGCATGTGGTGTTATTTTTATTTAGAGTTGTGGTTGGCCCACACTATTTTCCGTAGGTATTCTTCCGTTATGCAACTTGTTATTGTTTTATTTTTTTTCTTAACAAAATAATATCAGAGTTAATGATTCGATTAGACGAGTGAAGATGGTTGAGTAACGGTGTGGGGGTGTGGCTGTAAAGGCCTTTCCCCGTCTCCGACATCTTTTGGGTTGGTGTAGTACTTTATCCGTAGATTGGAAGGATAACGCGGGTAACGCATAATTAATCTCCAAACGAGCCCATAAATAGTACTCTTTCTGTTTTAATTTATGTGACATTTTTCATTTTTTAATAGTCAAATAATTTAAGTTTGATCGGGAATTTGCGTATGGAATCTTCATTCTTTTCGAAATAAATTTTATATATTTGTAAACTACGTAAAAAGTACTATAAGTCACAATAATTGATAATTCAAAATGTTTACAAGATCTATGAAAAAATTTACCGTCAAATAAATTTGTTTGAATTTCAAAATTCAAAAAGTGTCACATGAAGGGAGAGATTATTGAGTTTATAAACTAATTTCTACTATTTGTTTGGCATCATTTTCCACAATGAATAGCAAGAGATGGACTTTGTAACACTTCCAATGGCGGCATTAACTATTTGTTTTGAAGTATCATTTTCTTCTCCTAAGCATTGTAGGTTAACCATATTGTCTATTTGATTTGGACCATATAATAACTCTCTCCACATAATTCATTTGATATGTTTGCATCCAACTAAAGTAACTATAACATTTATCTCCGTAGCATTTGTAGCAAGATATAGATAGCGTAATTAATCCCACCCTAAGTCGAGGGACATTCCTTCGTCGAAAAATTATATTTTATATATAAATCAAATTTTGATTTACTAAATATATATATAAAAGGAATAGACACCTCTTTTATCTTATCAATTTATGTTGGCCTCATAAATTTTTTAATTTTTTTAATTAGAACTTTAGAAGTTAGAACCATTGACATCCTTTCGTGAGAATCATGAGTCCGATACTACTACAAACTTTACATAGTCGGTGGCTAAGAACTACTGTCTATTGCTTTATTCTTTTGCCACAATAAAGAGGATTTGTAGCTATCCTCATAGATTTAGCCACCAAAATATTGTATTGTAGCACAATATTTTATTTACTTGCATGCAAACTTAAATTTCATAGCTATTTCTATAGCTTTGTGTTGTGGTAATTGTTTTCATATTTAGTTCCAAATAATAAAATTTATGGTAACTAATATGTAGATAGTTTTATTCCA
Organism: Solanum pennellii; assembly: GCF_001406875.1. Taxonomy (NCBI): domain Eukaryota; kingdom Viridiplantae; phylum Streptophyta; class Magnoliopsida; order Solanales; family Solanaceae; genus Solanum; species Solanum pennellii. The sequence continues at coordinate 6,234,996 of NC_028645.1, forward strand.
TCTTTATGAAGTATAGACACTATATTAGCAACCCTTCTTCTTTATATAAATTTGAGATCGATAACATAAACAAGCTTGCTACGACGAAGTTGATTAAGTCAAAGATTAATCTAGTCTATTTGATATGATGAAGTTCCCCATTTTATCTTATCAACATACTAAAAAACTCTTTAATAGTTTGGTCTTTTTGTTGGACATAAAAGAAGAGATGGCCAAAGTTTTGTTTAATGCAAGATATAAGAATAAGATTATTCTTTTTAGTCAAAGAAGGTAAGAAGAAAAGGGTAAAGAGTGATTCCCAAATATCCACGCCATGCCCCCACCACCACATTTCAAAACTCAAAATTCTTTTAATTTTTCTCTCTCTATTTCATACATTCAATTCAAAGAGGGCCATCCTTTTAGAATTTATGATACCTCAAACAATGAAAAACATGAGAGGACTTAATCTATTTTATTTTTTGATCTTACATAATTAATCTACTCTATATTTATAATTATTTGTACAATAACATATTCAGTATTTCTATCTTGTAAAGGTAAAAATATTGTTTTCAATATAAATTTTTAGTTCAAGTAAGTATATCAAAAATTAAATACACCAATAATATATCCAGTGTAATCTAATCAGTGAGGTATATATGAGGAGGATAAAGTGTACGCAGTACGCCGTCCATATCCTTACCTTGGAGCGGTAGAGAAGTTGTTTCTAAAAAAAATTCTGGCTCAAATACAACATATCAAAATTAAATATGAAAATAAAAAATAATATTAAAGAAGTCACACAAAAATAATGAAGAAGAGATCGAGCAGTATTAACTGTTGCGGAAGCCGAATATATAGAGAGTGATGGAATCACAACTATTATATCTAAAGGTAGCTAATAAATAGTAAATGAGACAACAAGAGAAAGAACACCAGGAATTAACGAGGTTCAGCAAACTTTTGTTTTCTTTTGCCTACTTCTCGGACAAAACCAACCAATATTTATTTCACTCCAAAAGAGTACAAGTGAAATACTACAAGAGAGAAAGAAGAACAAATGCCTTAGGAGATGAGAAGGCAAGTGAGAGGTGTGTTACAAATGAATTAGGAGCTACCTATTTATAGGAGTAAATTCTTCCTATTGATGTCATCCATGACATCACAATATGTCAAAATGTCAACATTTACCTTGTGAAATCAATTTATGGTTCACCTAAATTTCACCTACAAAAGTTGCTATCTTGACTTTTATATCAATGAAGAATTATCCTCCTAACTACCATATCTTCTCATTAATCCATTTTTGAATCTTGT
>NC_028645.1:6240584-6241237 GCF_001406875.1 Solanum pennellii
TCCATATTTCGCAAATCTGTCGCCAACTTATTAAAGCTGGTGATATGATCATTCATTGTGCTATCGGGAACATAAGTGAAGCGTAACAGTCTTTTTTTCATGTAAAGTTTATTTTGACTGTTTTTCTTCAAGAATTTCTCCTCCAATGAATTCCATAATTTATTTGCAGATGTTTCCTTCGTGTATGGATACTTTTGTTCTCTTGCAAGGTAAGATCGAATGGTACCGCAAACAACACGGTTAATAATCTTCCAATCTTCTTCTCCTACACCGTCTGGTTTCTTTTCTTCAATGGCAATATCTAGCCCTTGTTGAAAAAGAACATCAAGGACCTCGCCTTGCCACATTCTGAAATGTCCTGACCCGTCAAAAATTTCAACTGCAAATTTCGCATTTGACATAATTCTTGTCATAAGCGAAGATGCCAATGATGACGTATTATTGACACTTGATGTGGTCTCATCATTTTTCTTGTCTCCCATTTTACTACAAATACTATTTACTAGCTAACAATTCAAAGACCAAAGTAAATCTTTTTCTGATGTGGAAGTTCAGACTATGCTGCAACCACAGAGCATACTCAGATAATATCTTGGCTCTGATACCAATTGTTGCGGAAGCCGAATATATAGAGAGTGATGGAATCACAACTA
>NC_028645.1:6243423-6260486 GCF_001406875.1 Solanum pennellii
AATCACAACTACTATATCTAAAGGTAGCTAATAAATAGTAAATGAGACAACAAGAGAAAGAACACCAGGAATTAACGAGGTTCGGCAAACTTTTGTTTTCTTTTGCCTACTCCTCGGACACAACCAACCAATATTTATTTCACTCCAAAAGAGTACAAGTGAAATACTACAAGAGAGAAAGAAGAACAAATGCCTTAGGAGATGAGAAGGCAAGTGAGAGGTGTGTTACAAATGAATTAGGAGCTACCTATTTATAGGAGTAAATTCTTCCTATTGATGTCATCCATGACATCACAATATGTCAAAATGTCAACATTTACCTTGTGAAATCAATTTATGGTTCACCTAAATTTCACCTACAAAAGTTGCTATCTTGACTTTTATATCAATGAAGAATTATCCTCCTAACTACCATATCTTCTCATTAATCCATTTTTGAATCTTGTCAAATTTAACATTAACAACGTCAAATAATATGATAATTAAAGCAACTGGAACAACATGTGATAATTGAATCGATAAATAAAATAGTAGGAGCATAATAATCACAGTACTAATAAGACAAATTAGACAATGCTCGATTACCTGCAAATTTTCTACCCAATTTTCATCCTTCGTATCCTTCTATCCAAAATTATATTCTTAATAAGCTATAAATACTCATATTTTGTCTAATCACTTTTTCCCAATATTTGTTCTACTTAACTATGTAACAATAAAAAAGGGAAATGGAGAATCAAAGTGGCAAACAAAAGAGAGAAGGGAGTCATTGGGCAAGTCCAAACATTGGATTGAGAACACCTATTAAAGTTAAAGCTTAGGAGGGTATCACAATTTTTTTTTCCCTACACCCCTTTACGTTTTTGGATAATAATGATCTTTATTAATTTCCTTAAATTCCCAAAAAAGGAAAGGAAAAATATTATCCAACTTGTAATCCAATAACTACTTATCACAATGAGAAGGAAGAGAGCAACCATTAATGAACCATTTACATAGTATTGAATTATTGATTATAAATTTTAGTTTTTAATCTTGAGCCGATGGTTTATCTAAAATAATATTTTTTTTACCTTTCAAGATATATAGGAATCTGTGTATACACTATTTTTTTCTAGATCTCACTTATAAGTTTGTTATCAATCTTCTAATTTATGAGGAGACGATATCAAAAGTATTTTAATGTTAGAGTAATGATAAGAAGCCTTGAATTGATATTTAAATGAGAATTTACTAGTCGAATCGAGTAGTAAAACCATGAGTAAATCACTCATCCAGAATAAATATATGAACGATAACTCCAAACGTCATAAATACTATTTAAGTGACATCATCACACTAATAAAACAATAACCTTTACTAATCAAATATACAACAACAACCAAAAAAAAATGTAAAAAATTTATGTTTGTAAAAAATTTTGAAAATTGTAAAAGTTATAAATCCCTTTTCATGACCTCTTCTTCATCCCCAAATGTTACATTTATTTTACTTTATTATACCATTCCTAGTAGGGGCCCAAAATCCCCCACTACACTTTCTTCTCCTTTTTTGACCATATTTTTTTTTATCTTTTCTCGATTCTCTAAATCTCTAATATATAATAATTAACATTCATAAAGTTCTCCAAGTTTGGCTTATTAATTACTCCTTCCGTCCACAATTATTTGGCAGATATATTAAAAATAAATGTTCAAGACTAATTGTCAATTTAAGTAATTAAGAAATAATTAGTCACTTTTTTTCAAAGTTGCCCTTAATGATAATGTTGTTCAATTAGAAAGTTAGGTAGACTTTTGATATTTTTAATAGAATTATATTAGTCTTATTACAAATTATATTAAATTTTTCTTAAAGAATGTGCATCACCTTAACATTACAAACAATTATGGACGTAGGAAGTATTACTAATTCTCTAGAAGCTAAGATTTCAGCAGCCAAATTATAAAATCATTAATAAAAAATAATTAGAGGTTCTTGATTGCAATATCCAAGATTAATTATTTGAAAATGATATTTCTTCAACTTTTGTTAAAAGTAAGTAGTTGTGTGGATATATATCCTATACTAACTCCATGATTGCCCTCCATGCACGTTTTATCAATCTTTGAGTAAATCAAAGTCATCATATCCTATATATATATATTTGGTTTCTTGTACTACATGTTTCCTTTTGCATCTTTTAGTTTAACTTGGCTAAGCTTCCTTTCTATATTTTGTTAAACTAAACTTATACAAGGATAGAGATCTTGATTTATTCGATATTAGACCTTTGTATTATATTGTTCATGCTTTATATATTTAATTCTGTCACGCGAAGGGTGGGTATAATCTTATATTAGTGTGGAACGATATTTTTCCTTCTTATATGACATTGGATAATAATCTCTATGTCATGATGAGTTTTTGAAATTGAGTGATATCCAGAAATATTTATTTATTTCACATGATACGAGAGAAATCAAAAGATACATGATATTTATTTGTATATAGACTTTTCTGACTTAAATAATATTGGGTCTAATTTCTCACCTTCCTTGTTATGATTAGATGTATTTATTATTTTAAAAACGAATCTTTACTTTTAACATATTAATAGATTATTTTTTTTGAAAAAATGTACAAGTACCCCTTCAATCTATAGTCGAAATTTCAGAGACACACTTATTCTTTACTAAGGTCCTATTACCCACTGAACTTGTTTTATAAGTAATTTTTTACCCCTTTTCGATCTACGTGGCACTAACTTGAAAAAAAATCAACCAGCATTGGGCCCACAAGATAGTGCCACGTAGGCCGAAAAGGAATAGAAAATTATTAATAAAATAAGTTAAGGGAAATAATAGAACCTTAATATAGTATAAATGTATCTCTAAAATTTCGAGCATAAATTGAGGGATAATTGTGCACTATCTCTTTTTTTTATTTTATCCTCAACATTAATTATTTGTACCATCTACAAGTCCTAAAATCATATACCAATTGATACAGAATAGATATTATGATAAAACATTTATATTAGTTATTATTTTTTAAATACGAAATATACAGAAATGGAATTTTGAAATAAATAAATGCAACACTAGTTTGGTCAATAGTCAAACAATGATATGAATATGGGCCATGAAATTTTGCAGAATATCAGTCAAAGTTTGTCTCTTCTCTAGTCTTATTACAATAATAAATAAATTAAATAGGTCTTGTTATAGGTTTGAATCTTCCCCTTTTCTTTATTACGTACTACAATTAAAACTGAAAAATGAATGGCCATGGAGTGTTTACTATTCCGTATCAATTTATATGACATCTTTAAACTTTTTAAAATAAACTTTTTATATTTTTAAAAATATTTTAAATAATTAATTTTGTGACTTATAGTATTTTTTATATCTAAAATATATCAATTTTTGGAGAAAAAAGACTTAAAGATCCTATCTGAGTTTATAATTGATTGATTATTTGAATTTTTACATTGTTAATTAGGATTTGATTTCCTGCTTTTTATCTGATTAAAAAAATGAAGATCTTTTAAAATTTATGGTCTATAACAATTCTTAGATTGTTGTATGACTGTAAATCATTTCGTTAAAAGTAAAATGAAGTTTTTTAGGAATTGACTAAAAAAAAGTAAAAATGCTATATAAAATGAAAGATGTAATTCGTAAAATTTGAATTGTATCACATAAATTATATCGGAGTAGAGGGAGTATCCTTTTCTCTCTCTTCAACTATCAATAAATACCTCACATCATTTTTTCCAACTGCCTCTCTTCTTCATATCACACAACAAACTCTCCCACTCTTCCAAGAAAACCAAAAAAAAAAATAAAAAAATGAGTAGAAGAGTAAATTTTAGCCCTGATAATTTCCATGAGCAAAACAATAATCCTTCAAATTTTTACTTTACAAAGAAGCCATTATGTTCATCTAATTGGAATTCTAGGCTTCAAAAGAGTTATTCTTCTTCATCATATGTGGCTAGTTTTGTAAAGAATATTGGAATAAAAGTGGCTAGTGCACTAAACTTCCTTTCAAATTCAAATAGAAAAAAAAGGTCATCATGTAAAGTATCATCATCATCAACAACAACAAGTTTAACAAGGTCAAGTTCTTATGCACAAACATCAATTTATGATTCACAAAGAGCTCAAGCTATTGAAGATTGTATTGAATTCTTAAATTCTTCTTCTTCTTTACCTAGATCTAGTTCTGTTTCTAGCACTACTTGCTATTAGTTTTTTTAATGTTATTGTAATTATGTAGATGAAAAAGGAAATTTATAGACATTTTAGTTGTTTATTTATGTAACACATGGCACATCATGCCGCAAAGCATCAAGAAGTGTGAGGTAGACTGTCTATTATTTTTACGATTTGAGTTCATGACTTGTGAAATTACACGAAGATTATAACTTTATTGTTGTGTCTTGTGAAATTACACGAAGATTATAAGACTCTTCTTCATAAGAATTATGTTAGCACACAAGAAAAGATTTTACTTACATTTGGAATTAGCTATTTTTAGCACTACAGTAGCATAGAAGTAGAAAAAAAAATCTCATATTTGTAAGCCTTTTTTTTTCCTTCAAGAAGTTTCTTTTAAAAATTATTATTGTTATATTAAAAAAAAATTGTGAACTCCTTTTTCCTGTTGCACTTTATTTACTAGGTAAATATTGATTGATGATACTCTATCATCTATGTAATAAATTTTCAAAAGTTAATTTGATTAATTTTTATAATTAAATTAATTCTATTTTTTTAAATTTATAATATAATGTTTTATAATTATACGAGAAATATTATAAATCATTACTTTTATATTAATTTAATGAAAAAATATATTTAGAATAATAATCAAAATTCATATAATTTGATTCTTGAAAAATGAAATAAAATAAATATTTTAAAACAGGGAGTTTCTCATTAGTTAGTGGCAGACAGACAAAATTTATGAATTTTTATTTGTCTAAAAAGGAAAAATCTTCTTAAAAGTTTTAGAAAAATGTTACCTTACCACTCCAAGTTATGGGGATCTTTAAAATTTTAATTTGAGTTGTACATTGTATAGAATAAAAGTTATAAGAGTTAATAATTTGATATAAAACAGTAAGTGAAATTAATTTAATGGACATTTGAAATATATAGTAAAAGCTGTTAAAGTATTGGCTTTATGAAATGTCAACATAACATATTATTTTCTTCCTTTCATACCAAACTTGTGTTTCCCTTAATTTGATGAAGAGACATGTTGTGGGGTTCGTCAAGTCGAGGATATATCGGAAATAACTGTTATATTTTTCAATTTTATTTTTTGGATTATAATATCAAGTTTGATGCGGAAAATTAAACGTGGTTGTTCAATGATAATATAATATGACCATTCTTTACACAATATGTGCATCTAACATAAATTCATTTTAAATTTATCTCCATATATAACAAATGACCTAATTTAAATTTTTACATAAATACTATTAAAGAGATAACACTACAACCTCAGATAAGATATAACTAATTTCGGGATGAGTTTATTCTATGTTTGATAAAATCATGGAATAACTAGTTACACAATTACGATATCATTATTTTAAGTCATCATTAGCAGAAATTAACATCATAAATCATAACCGTTGATCATTGTCAATTAATTCAAGATTTAAATACCCAAGAATAAAATAAATTTGCTACTACACAAACATGTCACTGTCATCTTTCTTTGATAACCAAAAAATCAGTTGTTTTCAACTTTGAAACTTGGTAACAATGGGCTCGCTCATCTACCCTTCTCCACTTAAATAGTTTACGGGCAAGACTCATACCGTGCATCGGGACACAAGTATGTGTCTTTCATTTGGTTCTTAACTAGAAAGTCTACTAAAAAACATTCAATTTATCAAATTGCAAGAGCAGCTAACAAGGTGCCCTTACATTTGGTGACTTATAACTGCAACTCGTGAGACGTCGCAGAAGAGAACTGTTCTTGCTCTCAATGCTCAGGGGTCAAGAGAAAGTTTGTCTAGATTATGAATTCCTTGACTTGAAGCTTTTTTCATCTCAAGAGCTCGTTTATACGGTGGTGCAATCGGAGGTTGTACAGGATCTAAACATTGATAGGTTCCATCTGCAGATTTAGGAAGCGGATATGAACGATCTGAATCATATCCACTCAGGTCTCCACAAGCCAGAAATGGGATATACACCTTGTTAGGACCTTCAAGCCATCCACTACTGCAATCTGTCATGTCACAGATGTTCGGAAGATAATGTTAAGTACAACTATATAGTCGGAATTGCATCTAGTCTAGCATTCGGAAAATGGAAGCCATGTTACTTCTAGCATAAAAAACAGCAGCTAGAAATTGTAACTCCAATGATACGAGGAAGTATTCAGAGTTCAGAGTGAAGTACAATGCAATTTAGAGAACAAGCATCTGCACATCGAATTTACCTAGGTCCTCAGCGCCTGATGGACTTCCAACTTGTTCAAGAAGGCGATAAAGGTCTTTCTCATTGAATCCTTCAGGTGGAGAGTAGTTTTCACAAACTGCAAATGCCTCTGCACAGCGGAAAGATTGAATTAGATTTATGTTATATAGCCATTCTAGTCTTGCTTTAATGAATCTTTCTCAACCAGAACTACACAAGTTTATTCCGATTTGCATTTGATATGCCTCATTGACTCTTAATAATTCCTAAACACCTTCCATTAATTCATAGAAATATTTTTATGGCAATAGAAAGCCGTAAATATTTTAAAATTTTTCTGTGGAAACTGGGGAACCTTTTTGCAAGATTGCAAGGACATAAAGCAAAGACTGAAATCCTTGAAGTATTACAAAATCAACCTTTGACGAAAATATCACAAATGACAACATTAAGTTTTGACGAAATATGACAATTGACAAACATAATAACATTTTCAAGAGCTGTCAAATGAATGGGTTGCATTCACAGGAAAATTTGCTACATAAACAGGGTAGAAAACAGTATATACTCACCTATGCTAGAATTGCGACTACTTTTTGGCTTAGCAAAAGTCACTTCCGTGAAAAATAGTTTTAGCTGCAGTATGAAAGTAAAAAATCAGCAAATTCACCAATCAAACAAATGCAAGAATGTAGAACATCTGACAGAAGAAAACATTAAATTGAGGTCTCCTCTGAAGATTAAACAAGATTTTGACCAACTTAAGAAACTAAATCCAAAAATAATGAGTAGACGTGCAACTAACTTGACAGTAAAGGAGACTCGTGTCTTTTCCTCGAAAAATTTTTGCTATGAACTTCCCACCTTCTTTTAGTATGTGAGTGACTATGGTTAGGCCCTGCAAGTTCAACCACACATGTGACAACAGAGATATCTCCAAACAGAAACTGTAAACAACTTGGTAGATTTATAAGAGAAAATCTCTTTAAGCACATGTAACTGATCGTTCAAGGAAAAACTAAAAAATATAAGCAGGATACCCAAATAGAAAAAAAAACAAGCAAGATAACAAGAAACAATTATTTTCCTTTTACGGTAATCCATATATGCAACATATTAGGAATAGAGAAATAACATCACCAGATAGAAGAATACTTCGTTGTTTTTCTCCAAAGAAAAGCGGGTTTCACGGTGGAGATCACCAAAAAGGCATTTCTTCCAGAAATACAGCCATTAACTCCTAAATGAGCTTTCAAGTATTCCTAGACAACACTTTGCATCAACTAAATTTGGCACGACACTGATATTTTAACAGATGCAGGCATGCAGCACGGCATGAAAACTACAGATCAATGAGTGTGCCTTCCCATGTTATTACGACATCACTACATACATATACATATAGATATAGGTGAATACTTAATCAATTCCAACCATTTCTTTAAGAAACTAACCGCCAATATCAGTTGGGATTGAACAAATTCATCCATGTCATGAAGTCCCGTTACTGCAACATAAGAACACAAGCACGGATTAGTTTCATCAAATACAGCTAATAACAATGTAATGTATCAGGGTAGTTGAGTTTCTCACCATCAGGTGCACCATCACAGACAACAAGGTCAGCCTTGCATCCATCAAAATGTCTAATAACCTGTTAAATTTTTGACAATGATGTTGAAAAACTGTTAACCACAAGTATGAGGGGAAATAACATCGTACCAGTATCTTCTTGTATACTCCTTGAAATATGAGAAGAACAAATAAGTGAACATGTACAAAGAAAGATAATAGAACAAACTAGCACATTAAGATATCTTACAACATATTGAGTAGCATTATGAGGTTTTTTTGAGCATATTGCAGAAACCATCCTTTCATTAGCTATAAGCCATGGCTCATGCCTTGTGTTATAATAGTAAAATTGAACTAAATGTTTTCATTTGCTACAAGTCATGGTTCATGCCTTGTGTTATAATAGTAATTTGTCTACAGGTCCAGCCAATACCAAAACAGATCAAGGCGTAAGGAGATGTTGGACCTGCTGTAACTAAGATCTATAAAACGTAGGAAGAAGGGTGAAAATAAGTTAGAGCGAGTATTTTTTCTTGCTGTAATTAATTATTACTATGTATATGTATTTTTAGCAGTTACATAGAAGTTAAGATGGTTATTAGAGGAAGACATGCAGTTTATTCGTAAATTGTTTGTTGGTGGAAATATATAACAGTGTAGTGTGGTGTTATCTTTGTGTCTGTCCGGATATTTACAGCATAAGGTTGTAGAGTTTTTGGGTTCTTAACGGCAGACAAAACCAAGTAGAATTTCACATCCAATTCTAAATCACACGAGAATTATCAATGATATAGTTGGACACCATAGCCACATTCTTTCCAAATTTTAACCTCAGTTTTCTCTGAGCATTGTGTCTAATAGTAAAATGGAAACGGACAATGTCCTCAAAATTGCAGATATAAAGTGCATGTTGCTTTCATTCACTCTATTAATCATGTCCTGAAACATCAACCGGAGTTCATAACTCATCTCATCTGTGCTGAAATCGGGAATTTAGATTCCATTAAACCCACTTATCCTGATTTACAAGAAAAAATACTCGCTCCAACTTCTGAAACACCAAAGGTAACAAATACCCTTTCCACCGTGCCAAAAACTCATGCACCACCCGATGGAAGGGTGTCCAGACCTCAATTTGCGCATCCGAGGCAACCGATGTCCCGATCCCACAGGAATTCTGATGGTAACCCATGAATATATTTCACCAAAAAGCAACTATATGCAGGCAGTAGCAGGTTCCCAAATTGACCTTGAACGCAAAAGATAATCAGTGAAGGCTGAAACCACAAAGGCATGCCTGTAATCATACTCGAAGCGGAGGACTGCTATGGTATTATGGCCAGTGCAAATATACTATCAACGGAAGATTTCTAAACATGCAACCCCAAATTCAGACGATTTGAGCTTCTGTGAAAGAAGTTATTCCTATTAAGGGATCAATCAAAATAGGGGTCTACGGAAACAAAAATATGTTTATTGATGTCTATAATGAAGAGATTTCAGAGTGGTATACTTCAAACATGTTATTAAGATTAAAGGTACGCCTATGTGGCTAAGCTGATGGACGCCGGATTTCACTCTAGAGGAAGACAGTCTTCTAACTATGGTATGGGTACTCTTACTAAAACTCCCCTTTCATCTCCATACATGGCACTTTCTTAAACAAATAATGAGTCCAGTTCGAGTACCCATGGAAATGGATGTGGCCACTAAAGCAAGAACAAGGCCAAGCATGGAGAAAGTGCAGGTTGAAATCAATTCGACAAAGCCAAGACTTTCTCATGTTTTTGTTGGACAGAGAAATTCTACCAATCACTCCAAGGTTTTGAAAAGAAATTGAGTACGAAGGAGTCCCCAAATATTGTTCTTATTGTAGATTACAAGGATAATCTGTCAACCAGTGTCTGAGCTGTGGGGACAACGAAGAAGCAACTGAGGGAACACAAATAAGGCATGGAAACTCATAATTAGACAAATGTTATTAAGCAACACAAAGCTCCAAAAGAAATCAGATCGTGACTGCACCATAGGAAGAAGGATAAGCATCCTGTGCAAGAGCTGAATCAGAAGGGAAATTCAACACAAGAACACAAAAAATTGTTTCAAAAAGGGGGAAAAGGGACCCCTGCTAAACAGGCTTACAAACCGATGGACAATTTTTGGTATTGATAAATCATTGCCTGATAATGTTGTGGAAAAATCAGTACACCAAAGCTACAAACAATGGTGAACAAAGCATACAACAGGTGAAGGCTAATACAGGGGAGTAAAACAGGACTCTGACCACCAATATTGCTTTTAGCAGCACAAAACATTAATATGCCCGACCACTCCAACCAAAGAACCTTGAATCCAAATGATAGCAGAACTGTAATATCAATAGAGGACCCCAAAGCTCTTCAGATTTTCTTTTCCAGGATGAGGAAAAACAAAAAGATGGCAGGCAATGGGTGACAATAAAAAAAGAAAAAAGCAACTCCTAAGCAGGCATGGATGACATAAAAACAAAAAGAAAGCACTCTATTAAGGAGACCAAAGTCCAAAACGCCTTTGAAGCTCTCAGAAAGGAAGATGACTATAACAACGGAGAACACATTGATGACACTCACAACACCAAAGAACCCCCTAATGAATGGGGAGATGCAGCTAGCCCAGAAGAAAAGGAAACACCTCGGGGTTTCACAGAGGAAGAGTCCACAGATGAAGAGACTGAGAACTAATGTCAAGCATTTAGGGGTATAAGAATAGATAATGACACAAATCAGGAGCACAATGAGGCTACTGTCATTAAAAAGGATTTACCAATCAGGAAGCAAGCAAAATATCAAAAATGCAGGAAGAATAAGAGGATCTCCTACAACTAGGGCCAAAAGAAAAACTCACAAATGCACATTGGGATATTTTTGGTCACACTCAGGCTCTGGGGGAGAAAGTGAATCAATACAAAGCTAATTATATTCCAATGTGCATTTGTGAGTTACACACCAACCATCGCAATCGAAGTTTCTATAATAAAGAAATGGAATAGCATACGAATCCATACCACTTCAGCTGTTTTAGCATTTGTTATATCACCCTGTACTTGAATAACACCTTCAATTGGAGCCATAGGCTGTAAGTCAATAGCCACGATAAGTGGTAGATCATCGTCCCTGAAAATCGCATGAATAAGAAAGATGTGACATGGCTAGGAAAACAGAAATGATAAACGTGGAAGCAATTGGACTTATACAATTTTAAAGTTGATTGACCAGTGTTGTTAAAATTTCATCCGCCACAAACATATTATAGTTACAGAAGCAACCCTCTAAGGTAGGAAACTTTGCAACAACTTAGTTCAACCACCATCAGAAAAAAGTTTGATAACATGGAGAGATGAAAAAAAAATCCATTCAATGTGAGGCAAGGTCTATGCAATTGTAGGACTACAGGAGAAGAGATGCAGCAAGCTAAAGCTTTGGTTCATGACTAACTGTTCTTTTATATTATTACCTATTGAATATGGTGGCATGCTAACTTATAGCATTGCACATCGTCCGCAATGCAGATTGGTGTGGTATTAAAAAATGGATGCAGCTTTTTGGTTCTTTATTTATTATTGTTACTACTTAGGATGAATAATGTTGTCCACTCTCATTCCAAGAGATTAAAAGATAAAATTAGAACGAAATAAGACAAAGGGAAAACAATTCACAGAGGCATCAACTACACAAGAAGGCCTCAATCACTAGATCAGAAATAAAACTTTAGAATATCATTATAATGGGCCTCTTTTCACTTTCTTGTAGCTAGAAAACACAAGAGGTACAAGCAATTGCCATACTACAAAAGGAAAGTACACATACTTGGTACCCGGTGACAGCATTGCTGGGAGATATAACTTCCGGCTTAAAACCTATAAAGAAGAAAACCATCAAGGGACTTCGAAATGGAGATCACAACAAGGAGAAAGACATTTAGCGCATTAATAATATTTCTTTGCTTTTTCATGTATTTCTTTTTGAAAAGTAATGGATAGTAATGGTTCTATCAGAAACATGCCAATCGGTGGTGCATCCCAAAACATCATGCCAAATCTAACAGCACATGCATCCTTCTTAAATGAGTGCCTCTAAATATCAGAAAATGGATAGTCTTTCCTATTATTTCCCTAGTAAGGTTCAAGATCACACTCTTAAGAACAGTACTTTCTGGGCTAAATTTAGACTGCCTCACTCTTTTTATTGCTTAAGATACTTCCCGTTCTTATGTTCTGTGTAGGTCTGATCCAATAGAGCTAAGCGTAAGCACAAGGGAAAAACTACCAACTTTAGAAGCTAAATCATACAACAAAAATCAAAACAAAAAGTTCTTTGAAATAGGATGGGCATAATAGTGATAACCTTATTTAAAGAGAGAGAGAGAGAGAGAAACCTCTACTATGACAACACATCCAATGACATCACAAGTATAAATATGTAGATGTGCAGAACTATGGTTAGAATCCTATCCTACCTCCAAAATTTGTATCACACTCTCATAATGAGTATAAACTATAGCAATCCTTTCAAATAATCATGAGTAAGCACAAGACTAAAAATATCAGCATGTTATTCTGAGATAATACAATAAAATCAGAAAGCCAAATCTTTATAGCGAGTGTTTATTTTGGTTAAAAAGCTATATAAGACATGGAAACAACAATAGTCTAGATCCAATTGTAAGCACCTGACTCCAGCTGCCTGGAGCAGCACATAAATCCACAACGCGCTTCACACCTACATATGGAAAGGGTTATCAATAGAAACAAGCAATTCTGACCAAAAAAGCAACGAAAAATGGAATTTCTGAACTCCTAATGTGCAGCACTTTGCTGAAAGAGAGTTCATAGCATATATATACTCATTCAACATACAATTATTTCAAGCTCTAACCAAACATATTTCAACTTGATATTTTGTTCTCCGTAGTCCAAACAACATATTGTTTCAGCATTCAGGGATGTAGTTTGTCCACAACTTTGTTGATTTCCATTAAGAGACTAAACCCTACATCAGGAACTGCACTGTAATGAACTAATGAAGAGCTGCCAACTTTTCCAGACCTTTAAAGAGACCTTAACAGTAATAAAAGTTGTTACTCATCAACATCCCTTTGATAGCAAAGCCATTTTTTCTTGGTAGAGATAAAATGCAGCAATTTTTATAAGATGTTTTCTGTGGAGACATTACGGGCTATACATGTTTATAATATTAATCTCTTTCCATACGTAGGGAATCCAAAAACTAGGAAATTTCTAGCTAGAAAGAGAACCTTCAAAGATATTAAACTCCTCATCTATCTGAAGGAGCTTGAAGGCACTTCGGGCTCGCCACCCTTCTTCCTTTGCTTTCCGGTAGTAAATATCCTACAAAAAATTGAAACTTTTTTATAGGAAGAAGCACTTGGTTATACAACAACTGCATAAAGTACATACCCTCTTGTCCCTAGATGCTTTTCCCATCAGATTAAGTCCAAATTCCTTCAATATGAATGGAATAATTGAATGGGGTTGCAAATTATTCCTGCAGAATACCAACTTTGAATTAAAATTAAGTCATTTGTAACCTTTAAGAACATTACTGTGATACTGTCAAGTTCTTGAAAAAATTATTACAAATTCACTTGAGGTCATTATCAACCAACAATACTCTTTTTCCTGATACCCATAACTCTAAATATATGAAATGTGAGTGATTTTAATACCTAAAAGTCTCTTAGGAATTTCGTCGAACAGTTTATGTGCAAACGCTGGGTTAAGTCAAAAGAAAAAAATCACTTACCTGCGGTGAGCTTTCTTTCGCTCAAACAGAAGAAGACAAAGGCAGTGCTTCTCTTCGGACTACGCTGTGAGAAGCTTAGGGCAACTGAGGACATTTACGTAATTTTCTTTGGCGGCTAATACTCCATCTTTTTTGTCAATTTTTTGTATCCATCTTTGTTATTTGTATTATTCCCGCGGTCCGGCATTGTTTGTCAGGTTGCCATTATCGAAAGTCAATTTAACTAATTTTAAAAGGTAAATTAAATTATATTATTTCAATATTTTAAATAAAAAAATTAAATATTCTAAAGTCAATTAATTCTTCGTCTTAACACCCTCTTGTATCTTGAGTTTCTAGGTACCATTTCCTCACAACATTCATCGTATCGCGAGCTTAATTTTGTGTCTCTCTAAAATTTTGAATTGATTTGTAACTCTAGGCTTCGAATGATTTGTATAGCTGAAAACTGGATGTCCATGCTATGAATATGTAACTCTTTCACTTACACGGTCAAGTGAAAATGTTATGAGCATATGCATTATTATCTAATTTAATTTTTACTGAAGTTGACAAGGAAATTTTAAAAAGAGTCGACGGTTAAACTAGCAACACTGCATGAATAGGTAGTTTGTGTGAAAATAACACATTTGTTAGAGAGTGTATCTTCTCAGCATATTTAATCATGATATGTAGCCATTTTCTGTGAATAGATCAGACATAATTGAGTGAAATTTGTCAGAGAAATCGACAATAAAAAAATCTTGTTATAACAATCTGTTGACATCCTTTGAATAGGAGCTGTCGCGGTGACTCAATTAAAAAAAAGAATAAGTTGAAAGAATTTTAAAACGGATAAAGGGGTATTAAAAGGAAAAAAGGGAGTCGCCACCTAATTTTTAGGAAAACTAGGAAATCAATTAATAAATTAATTTAAAAGATAGTCTACGAAACCAATTTGATTCTAAGTAAGGGCTTCAAATTATTTCAAAAAAAATGTGGTTTTCGACTAAGTTCATTTTTTTTTCAAATTGAGGAGGAAAATAAAATAATGTACAAATATAATAAACATGCAATATACACAATAAAATAAAATAATAATATCGACCTAGGATTTGCCTAATATCGATATATACAAAATAATGAATTGAAAAATATAATTCGAACTCCTTTCGAATAGCTTCAAGGAAGCAAGTCTTGGGTATCTGTAAACACACTTAGTAAAAGTGTTAATAATAAATAAATATGAATAAAATTGAATATATGAAATAATAACTTAAAAATAAAAATACGTCTTATTAACATGGGATGCCTTGAAAATGGACGGTAACTTCTTCATCGGCAAATTCTAACAACTAAAATATATAAACTTAAATTAAATTTCTGTCTTTTAATGCATTGATGATTTTAATCTCATCATCACCACTAGCATTGAACTCTTCATGAAGTTCTTGTTGTTCTTCATGAACTTCATTTATTTTTTCTTGTTGCACCACAACTACTACTTCTGTATTTTCCCCTCTTCTTCCTGAACTTCATTTATTTTTCCTTGTTCCTCAACTTCTCTTGTTTTCCATCTTCTTCCTCCACTACTTGTCTTTGTTCATATTACTTTTGACAAAATTATACTTCTGCTTGAGAAGAAGAAATTACTTCAGTTGCAAGATTTTTTAAAAGTGTAGTATTTTCGTTCCTCTTCTTAGCAATTTTAGACCTAGCCTTCTTCTGGATCTTTGTTTGGTCAGATGTATCAATATCAAGTTTTAAGTGACATGAGCCATTATATTTGTATCTGCAACCACAAAAATAAAATATTTGAAAGCCCCAAAAATGAGCTACAACCACAAGTCAAAACAGGGCAATAATGAGATAAGCAAGCAAATGCATTTCAAACCCTAACTAAATATTACCTGATAAGATATATATCAACGATAAAGTAGAAATTATGAGGACAACACAACACCGCATTTGCTGTAGAAGATCATCTGTGAAAGAAGGAAGAGAAGAAGAGAAGAGAAGGAGAAGTGTATTGTACTGGCAAAGGGAGAGGAAAAAACTGAAATTCATTATTAGTATAAATAAATAAATCTTGAAATACGAAATGACACATTTATAGAAGAGAGGAGGAGAGAGGGGAAAGGAAAATGAAAATTAAAGCAGTTAATTATTTTTTTTTAATTAGGACAATTCAAACGGTGACATATGTTGCTACATATATACTATATGTTGCTACATATATAAGATCTGTTGCCACATATAATTTTGTCGTGTTTATCACTACAGAAATTACATATGTTGCGACACATATACTATCTCTTGCTACAGATGATTTGCTCTATTGCCACATATAATTTTGATCCTTTCCATCATAATTGACATTTGTTTAAACAAAATCGAAATAATCATAAAAAATATTTTAATACATAACCACCTATCTAATCAATGGTTGTAAACACAACATTTTCATCGATTTTAGCTTTTTTTTTAGTTCTACGCATCTCTGGGTCTTCATTGTCGCTAACATAACCATTTCGAGCCTTTACAATTCCATAATTCCATAGGAGTGAAGCATATCTCAAGCGAAGGGTGTCGGCATGTAATGACCCGGAAGGTCATTTTTGGAAATTTTAAATATTAGTGTAACTTGAGTTAATTAATCGATAGTTTATGGGCTAAAGTGATAATTTATTTAAGACCCTATACCATTTAGACTATATTTAATAAAATATGTGGGTAAAACCTATCACTTTTAGTACATAATTAATTAAAAAAAAAAATATCGAAGAAGAAATAAGAAAAGAAGAAAAGGTCGAAGCTTGAGGCGGCTGAAGGGTTTGCAGGTATTTGATTTCCCATTTTCCATATGCCTGCTACATTAATTTTCTCCACTTAGTTTCAATTCCTAGGTTACATGTTAAGTTATTATTTTATCATGAAGTAAGGACATATTGTTAGGCATATATATTAGTTATTATTATTATATTAATTTACTGTTAGTGTGATTGTTGATTGGTTATGGCATTCATACTTTAAGCATGTTGGATGGCTTGATAATTGAATCATTATTGTAATGTGCAATTTTATTTTAGGATAAAATAGAAGAGATAATACTTGTAGCTAAATTAATTGAAAAAAAAAAAATATCGGACTTTGAACTAATATGGCTGCCACAGTATTTTGATGGTTTCTGGGAATTAAACAAATAAGATTTGATGGAAAATTGTTACCATAGTCATGGAGTAATCATATAACAACGATTAGGTGATGAGGGGAAAATTGG
>NC_028645.1:6267849-6280354 GCF_001406875.1 Solanum pennellii
TTCAATTCTAATATTTACATTAGAGGCTTGTGCACGTGACAACCTGATTTTGGGGATTGGATTAATATGACTTGGTTTCATAATAGGAATTGTTGTTGGATTGTCATTTACTTCCGCACTTTGTTAGATATTTGGTTTTAGGCTGACTTGTCTTGGTGGGATAAGACGAGTGCCATCACACCCATTTTTGGGTCGTGACACGGCACTAACTTCACATGATGGTACTTGTAATCCATCACTCAAATACTCAGCGTATGCGGCAACAAAAATTTCACAATCTCTGCATGGTATATCATCAATCAGAAAATATAATAACATCACATTTTGATAGTCGTAAGACAAAATAATATTGTGATACTTACAGACTACTGCTTTCTTGTTGGGCAATACCAGTAACATGACTGACTTCGAATGGGTGAGATTTGTTCCTTTCTTGGTAACATTTAAGAACTACTAGTTGGTTCGCTCGTTTTGCTCAAAAGTTCCACTCAACTCAAGGTACTTTGGCAACATTGTAGCCATCTTTTGAATCTCGGAGGATAGTTTTCTATTAGACCTATTTGAGGACATGGAATCATACATTTTTATGCACCGTTCCTTCAATGCAACGACTGCCAAGACCCAATGAAATTCCGCATTAGTATTTACAGGGACATAAACATCATCCGTCAAGTGAGGCATTCCAGAAGGTATAGCATATCCTTTCATTATGTCAATGATTTTATCCTCATATTCACTAGAATTGTCAATGCATGTTTTGAAAAAACAACTAGTAGTGGTATATTGATATTTAGAATGAATCTACTGCTTCGACTTCTTACACAAATAGTAAAATATGGCATTCACATACTGCACACATAGATGAAACAAGTGTATCAATTTAATTGTATATATTCATGTATTAAACAATACATATAAAAAGTGGGCATGGATTTACCTCATCATTCCAACACCTATTGGATTGAGACATTACGTAGAACCGGTCCTTATTCATTGGAAATGCAACTACTAAATCAAGTTAGCCAAATTCAAGTTTTGAACAATTGACTAAGTAGTGATTCTCCTTATTTCCTCTGCAGTTGTGTAATCATTATAAATCATTATTTATTGGACAACAAGAAGAAATTCTAATAATAGTTGAACGGTCTTACTTTACTTACTTTTTTGCATGATGCTTGTAAAGACCCTCGTTTATCCATTGCGAGAAGGATAACATTAGTTCAATTGGACCCTCGTCGTCAATGTTAAAACCTTCAAATGGATATTGTCGCTTCACATCACAACTAACAACTTCGACTTTCTTCCCTTTCCTTTTCGCTTTCGCTTTTTCTTTCTGCTTCACCTTCTCCAGTTCTCCGTCTCCTTCTTCTTCTTCTCCTTCTCCTGTTTTGTCTTCTTCTCCTTCTCCTGCTCCTTCTTTTCATTTGCCTTCTTCTCCCTCTCCTTCTCCTCCTTTGCCTTCTTCTCCTTCTCCTCCTTTGCATTTTTCTCCTTTTCCTTCTCCTCTGTCTCCTTCTCCTCCTTTGCCTTCTCCTCCTTTTCTTTCTTCTCAATAATCATAGAAAGTGTTTGATAAATAGATTTTTTCAACCTCTACATTTCAAAGGCTGTGAAGTCTTCTTGGATCTTTGCACATCAATATTATGAGACATTTCCTTAAAAATATAGTGAGCTTTTTAACACAACTAATAAAATAATCATGTTGCTGCTCACATTCTTCACATAGACAAAAAGAGCATTTCATGTTAGAAGATTGAGTTGTTGTCATGGATGAAACTTCTTGTATCATTTCATCTACAAGGTAAGTAAAAAAATATTGAGATTTTACAATTCATTATAAAATAATAGTAGCAGTATATTGCAATCGATGGATAGTCTGTTGCGATAAATTAACATTATGTTGCCACATAGGTACCTACTGTTGCGCAACATATACATCTTATATAGCAACAGATGCATCATATGTTGACACATCTGTACAGATTATTGCAACACATGTGGCAACAAATTACCAACATATCACTAAAATGTGGCAACATACGCTAAATATATTTTGGACGCCTGAACAACAATATATTTCTAAAATCATATCAATAAAATGGCCAAAAAAAGAACAACAACAGCAACAAAAACTAACTTTTCACTGAATGATAACATTACAGATACATTTCCTCAAAATAAGAATTTTTTGAGTTGGCTGATTTTCTTTCAAAAATGATAAATAATACACACCATTAAGTCGATTATTCATTTTTTACACCTACATGACATTTTATTGTTCATTAATCCAAGAAAAAAACTTCAAAAATTGTAAAGTATTTCAAAAAAATAACTTACCCATTTCTAGTCGAACACGATTACAGTTCATAAAGATGAGAGGGTAATGGAGTACTGGAGAGGAAGAGTAACAACTGTAGAGGAAGAGTAATGACGAATTTCTGAATTTCTAAGGAAGAAGATGAACAATCCCCCAAGGGAGGAACAAAAGAAGAGAGAAGAGAGGAAGGAAGATGAAAAGATTTTTTTTCTTTTAAATGATTTGATTTGAATTATAAAAATATTTTTTTTTTGTATTTTATAAAAGATTAAAAAGTTTTGAAAATGTTAATTTGATCCCATGATTAGTTAATTACATTTTAAAGAGGATTTGACCAGCTCTCGGTCAATCTGTCACCAAAAACAAAAACAAGATTTATTTGACACCTTTCCCTTAATCTTCTCAAGAAACTAAAACAATATTATACCAAATGAACCTAATACAAATGCAATAAAAATTAAAGCTGAAAATAAAAATAGAGTTGTCACAAGTATTAACAATAACATAACTGTGAGTCAAATATAAATAAAATCAGAGCTAAATCTTTAAAGAAACGATCCAATACAATAAAAAATAATAAGATTGGGTAAAGAAAAATCAAGAATAAAAAGTGACCAACAAGAGTTACCGGAATATGCATTCCTTCGGACAGATCTAAAAGTTAGAGACTCATCGAAATTTTGCAGGTTTCAACAGTTCCTGGCTACTGCTCGTTGTTGTTCATTGAAGCTGGTTGGACATGGCGCCGGCTCGGAGTTGTTGGGTCTTGGTGGTTCACTGATTTTGAGACTTTTAGTTCGCCTGAGCGGGTTGTCTTGTTGTTTTGTGCTCGTCGGAGTTGTTGTTGCTTATGTCATTTGCAGCGTGTGGTGCTCACTAGTGGGTTTCACCGGATATGAGTTCTGGAGCTTCAGGATCTCACCAAAGGACCTGCAAATTGAATAAATTGTTAAGATGGAGAGGGGAAGACATGTCTATTTGGGGTTGCTGCTTTGGGTTCGTTTCTCGCTGGAGCTTGGAGGTTCACAAGAGATGGAGGTCAGAGCTCCGCTTGGAGAAGAGAGAAAACGAGAAAGGGTTTTGTTGGTGGGTGAAGCTGTTGGTTGCCAAAATTCATGGATCTTGTTGCAAAAATGATAGTCTCACCGAAAAATAAAAAAAATGAAATGGGGTTTTAGCTTCGTCGAAAAATGCTCCGCGAGGGTGGTGGTTTGAAAAATATGAACACTAAAGGATATCTTAAGACTTAAAATCTAAAAGAATTACCCCTAAAATTTATCCACCCGCTTTAACCTAATGAGCCAAATATTGTATATATAAGGAATTCTTAAAAATGGGCTTAAGTTATGGGCTTGAGATTTGGCCCAAAAATTTGTGTATACAAATCATATTCGTATTTAAATGAATTTTTAGAATGCACAAAATATCAAAATGAATATTAACAACGTAACAAAGAAAAAATGAATATGAAAAAAGTAATGAACGCAATCAATTACATGTAAAAAATGTAATTTAACATAAATAATGATTTTGTAAAAAATGAACAAATATTTGAACGGTTGTGACAAAATAATACAAAACATAACAATTGTAAAACATCCTAATATTTTAACAATCGTAAAAAATCCTAATATTTTGAGAAAGAGGACGATTATCAACAAAATTTCATTAAAATGACAAAAACATGTATTTTGAATTATTTAAAATAAAATACTCAAAATGTATAAATTTTAAAACTATCACACAGAAATTTAGTGTCAACACAATCAATTGAATCTTTGTTTGTAATCCCCCAAACTTGTACTTGCAGTGCCTCCAATTGCAGCTAACTGCAAAATCCATCGTCTCCTCAAAGTCGTGCTTCTCTCTCTTTCTCTTCTCTACTTTTTTTTCCTCAAAAGCTCAAGAAATTTTATTCACATTAAAAAATGTTGGCTTCTAAAGGAACAACTTTCTCATATTATAGAGTGATGAGGATTTTATTCTCCCTTGCAAAGTATGTAATATAACACTCTTACATGTTTAGATTTCTTCGTAAACTCTCGTTATTTGTCTGTTTTGACTTGAAAATGTTGTTTCCTATTATAAAGTGTGACAATGTATTATTTATACTTAAAAAGTGTTTCTGAAATTTATTTAAATGACAAATACAAATATAAGTATCTTTCTAGAAAAAAGCTTTAGAAAATAAAGTATTTTTTTTTAAAAAATAAATTTTAGAAATTTGACTAAACATGCTATTAGTGGATCACTATCACTTACAACTTGTTTTCTGTTGAGTTTTGAATTATATCTCTCGTAACAAAATAATTGGGTCAACGTAATATATACTTTTGAGTTTTCAATCATAATATTTTCCAAGTTGCTAATTAAGTAAAAATTAAACTAAGTCAATGCTGTAAATATACTTTGATTTAATTGTACCTTATAACAAACTATTGTTATTTTTGTCACTCTCCCTGGTAGAATCTCGCTCGCTACTCTTCGTTGGTGGGAGTCTCACTTGCCTCTCTCGCTTTTTATACAAACACAAATGTATAAAATGTGTTTGTGTTTGTATAAAGCGAGAAGAAATTGTATATATACATATATTTTCGTTTCCCTCTCCCGAATCTCGCTCACCACTCTCCGAAATCTCGCTCGCCACCCCTCGCCTCTCTCGCTTCTGTTTATATAAAGCGAGAGAAAATTGTATATACACATGCAAATACATATATTTTTGTCCTATACACTTATAATTAATAAATACAATATTCCCCTAGCCAGTTTTCTTTAGTCTTTCTCTCTCTCTCGTTTTGTACATACACAAATTATACAATTGATCTTTTGTATACAACTGCTTTCTTTTGTATATGTATAGCAAATTATACAACTATTTTTTTTTTATATGCATATCGAGTTATACATACATATGTTTGATATGGAGCACAATTATGCAAACTTTGCTATAACATACAAATATAACTTTTTTTTTTGCTATGTGTGAAAGTTGCTCTTTAAAAAATAAACATTAAAGACCATTTAAACATTTAATGGACCTTCAATTACGTGGGCTTGGGCCAATGGGCCAGCTTCTTTTACTTCATTTCACCCAAAAAAAATCAAAAATGGAAAAATGAAAAACAAACAAACTTTGGACCTATTTGGATATGATTTTAAATTGTATAATTTGAAATCAATAATTTGATGTTGAAAATTTATATAAATATGTAGTTTTGAGTCGTAAAATTATATTTTTCTTACAAATATGAAAATCTTGTAATTTGTGAAAATTATCAAATATTTTCAACTTTTATATAATTTTACCAAATGATGAATAATGTTTAATTCAAAAACAAGTTGTCGAAATATTTTAAAGCATCGAATTAATGAATCGTATGTATCCATATTCCTTTATAAATAAACATTTGGGATTACATGTTATCACAAACATTCCAATACACATAATTTTACAAAGATTCATGGTCTAATAAATCAACTATAATAATAACTAGCTTTTGTTTGAAACCTCCCACCCACGGACTAACCACCAATCATTATATAATTTTTATTAAATATCTTTTGAGATTTTCGAACACAAAATTAGAAATTGACTAAATATTTAAGGCTACAAAAATTTTCGAGGGAAATATTGAAAGTATCGTTAAACTAGGTATGATTTATAAGTTTCATCTTTGAATTAGTGATAGTCTTAAAAACATTTATTTACATGACTCATCGAACCTAAATACATCTTGATCTTTATGAGTGAAATACACTCTTAAATTCTTGCCAACTTTAGTAGTGTATTCAAAACTTTTTCCTATTTTTCGTTAATAGTCTTATACTTATACAAGAATTTGATACCACTTGTTATGACATGTGACAAATAGTTAATCAAGTAGATGCGTGTTTTTAAAGTTATTAATAATTTAAGAACGAAATGAATAATTTGCAGCAAATTCATGAATGTTTTCAATACTTCACTCAAAATTTTCATGAGGTTCCAAGTTCAACTCCTAGATTTTATACCATTAGGTTAAAATTATAATCAACTATCATATATACCTATAGTAATCATAATTTATAAGTAAGTGTATTGTCAACCACAAGTGACACATTGTGATTTCCATAGGAAGCCATATATTTTTAATCAAAGTTTTCATATTGCTGTCTCCATTATTAATTTCCATAGCAACTAAACAAAATTAATTCAATCAATATATTTTTAAAGTTTTCATAAACGCAATAACATGACCTAAAGAAGACGTACATTAGCTAGGTAGGAGGAAAAAAAAGAGAATATTAATTACAACCATATATAGTTAGGAAGATGGCCATCACCATCTCTTAGCTAATAAGGTGACTTATTAATATTGTTAAAAACTTTTTCTACTAGTATATAGTTGAGCATTACTTTTTCTACTAGTATATAGTTCACATAAATGATGATAACGAAAGCAAATGCCTTACGACCGTAAAGATGAGAGGCATTTTGGGTCGACTACTATGACTACATGTCCATCGATCGATCTAGTGTAGTGACTTTGAAAATAAACTACGTACCTATCATATCTTATAGTAGTAATTTCTTGGCATATTTTTGACAAATAATAAGTTTGAAAATCAATAATATATGAGTTATTATTATCACATGGGTAAGCATAAGTAAATACATAATTGTCTTAATATATAAAATCAAACTATGGATAGAAAATAGTGCTTGTGATCTAGTCTCGTATTCAGAATATTTAAAATCTTATATACACACTAAAAATTAAGAAAATATTTTATTTATAATATAATTTTTTATCAAAAAACTAAAATACGAATAGTTCAGATATCCTCGCCCACTCCTAAATTCATCCTTAATTTTTGTACACTCTGTCACACAGTTGAAAAACAATGAAAAAGACATATAAAGAACAATTTGAGTACCAACTATATAGTAAACGTAATAAATTAAGTAGGAATATATTCGTTCGAATAGTAAAATTATTGGTGATTCTTGTACAACTGTCATTTAATTAAGGTGATGTCTTTTTCAAAAGAAATATAATTTCAGCCAATAGTGAATTTTTTTTTCTAGTTTCATTAAATTTGTACCACTGGAAATAATAATTACATTAAAAATAATTGAATGTGCCATGTCATTTAAGTTTTGAAATTAAACAGCTGCCACAAGTACTCATCATCAGTGCCATGCCTTTAGTAAAAGCATTGAAAATGACTACATTTAATCTGCATGGGACATTGAAAATGACTTCTTTATAATTTCACAAAACAAATATTTATTTTATAATGAAATGTTGTTATAAATTCATTAAATAAGTGGATAGTCCATAAAGTTAGTACATGAACAATCATTCATATTCACTAGGTTTTATGAATCTTTTTGGATAAGAATGTATCTATTTATTATGATACTTAATATGGTGACTTTTGGAGTGATTTCTCACTCTATAAATAGGGTTGTTCATTCACTATTGTATAATATACATATGAAACTTACATAGACTTGAATAAGAAAAGTACTCTCCTCTATCTTATACTTCTTTTCTTCTTCTTCTTATATAATATTTTGAGCTTTCTTTATAACACGTTATCAGCACGAGTCTCTACCAGTTCAAGTAAAGACTTTAAAAGCCTCGGAGGTATAAATTTTCTTTTCTTAAATAATGTCTAATCTTTCTAAATTTGAATTTCTTGCTCTAGACATATCAGGAAAAAAATTATCTATCATGGGTACTCGATGCAGAAATTCATCTTGATGCGATGGGTCTACAAGACACCATCCAAGAAAATAATCAAGCATCAAATCAAAATCGTGCTAAGGTGATGATATTTCTCCGTCATCACCTTGATGAGGGTTTGAAAATGGAATATCTCACTGTTAAGGATCTTCTGGTGTTGTGGAACAATTTAAAAGATAGATATGACCACCTGAAGTTGGTCGTCCTTCCACAGGCACGTTATGACTGGATCCACTTGAGACTTCAAGATTTTAAATCTATCAGTGAGTATAACTCTTCCATGTTTAAAATTATCTCACAATTAAAATTATGTGGAGAAAATATCACTGACCATCATATGCTGGAAAAAACGTTTTCCACTTTCCCTGCCTCGAGTATGCTTCTGCAGCAGCAATACCGAGAAATGGGATTTAAAAAGTATTCTGAATTAATTTCACATTTCCTTTTTGTTGAACCACATAATGACTTACTGATGAAAAATCATGAAAGTCGACCTACTGGTTCTATGCCATTTCCTGAAGTAAATACGATAATTTTTTACCAATCTAGGCGTGAAAAAGGTCGTGGCCTCAGTCGTGGTCGTGGTCGTGGTCGACGAGGAAATTTCAATCATGGTGACCGTCTTGCACTAAATAATAACCTTCAACACCAGCAGTGTAAAAAGAAGAATGAAAAACATGACGTAGTGCAGAAGAAAAATTTAGACAACAAATGTTATCGATGTGGAGGAAAAAGACATTGGTCACGTACCTGTCGTACGCCAAGGCACCTGGTTGAGCTATATCAAGCTTCCCTGAAGGAGGTGAAAAATAACGCAGAAGCCAACTTTATCACGGAAGATACTGTTGAACCCATGCATCTAGATGTAGCGAATTTCTTTGAGAATCCCGAAGGAAAGATAGATCACCTGATAGGTGATGTGTCTGTGATAATGTAAATATATTCATTTTCGTCGTTTATATGAACTAGTATGAATATGTTTTCCTAGACTTGTAAATAACTAAAAGGTTGTGTAATGTTTTTGTTTAATAATAATATTATAATGTTTATTTCTTTTACATCTTTTATCTTGAAGAGTATATGGATACCTCAATGATCAATCATGAAGATATTTGTGTAATTGATAGTGGAACAACGCACACCACATTCAAAGATGAGAAATACTTCTCCTACTTGCTTAGAAGAAAAGCAAATGTTACTACAATTTCTGGTAATTCAAACTTAATAGAAGGCTCCGGAAGAGCTACTATATTTCTGCCTAAGGGGACAAAACTTGTCATAGAAGATGCTTTGGTCTCTTCTAAATCCCAAGAAACCTCTTAAGTTTTAAAGATATTCGCCGAAATAGATATCATGTTGAGACAATAAATGAAATGAATGTTGAATACCTTGGTATTACCAAGATTGTCTCAGACCAGAAATATGTGTTGGAGAAATTATCAAGTTTATATTCTGGTCTGTATTATGCAAAAATAAGTACGATTGAAGCACACTCTATCGTAAACCAGAAGTTTACAGACTTAAAGACTTTTGTGCTTTGGCATGACCGAATAGGTCATCCTGGACCAATAATGATGAGACGAATCATTGAAAACTCAAATGGACATCCATTAATGAACCTGAAAATTATTACAAATAATGAATTTTCGTGTCTTGCTTGTTGCCAAGGAAAATTGATTACTAGGACATGAGGGTTAACATTGAATCCCCTCAAATTTTAGAACGAATACATGGGGATATTTGTGGACCTATTCACCCATCTAGTGGGTCGTTTAGATATTTTATGGTCCTAATAGACGCATCTTCAAGATGGTCTCATGTGTGCCTCTTATCATATCGCAACCTGGGGTTTGCAAAATTATTGGCACAAATGATACGATTAAGAGCGCAATTTCCAGATTATTCCATTAAGACAATTCGCCTTGATAATGCTGGCGAATTCACATCACAAGCTTTTGATGCTTATTGCGTATCAGTAGGATAAAAGTTGAACATCCTGTAGCTCATGTTCATACTCAAAATGGCCTTGCTGAGTCATTTATTAAGCGCTTACAATTGATAGCAAGACCTCTACTTATGAAAAGTGAGTTGCCTACTACTGTTTGGGGTCATGCTATCTTACATGCAGCATCACTTGTTCGTCTCAGACCGACTCATTATAATAAATACTCCCCATTACAATTGGTATTTGGTCATGAACCAAATATTGCTCATCTTCGAATTTTTGGATATGCTGTATATGCGCACCAAGATGGGCCCTCAAAGAAGGTTAGGCATATACGTTGGGTTTGATTCACCCTCCATAATTCGCTACCTTGAGCAATTGACGGGAGATTTATTCACTGCAAGATTTGCAGATTGTCGATTTGATGAAACAAATTTTCTGCAATTAGGGGGAGAGAAAAAGAAACTTAAGAGTGAAATTGCTTTCATCATTATCTCATTTTGATGCACGCTCCCCTATGTGTGAACAAGAGGTCCAGAAGATCATCCATTTGCAAAACATAGCAAATCAAATGCCAGACGTATTTACTGATTCAAAAAGGATAACAAAGTCACATATTCCTGCAGTAAATGTGCCTATCCGAATCAACATCCCAAAAGGACCATATACAAGTGTCATAGCTACTGAATCACAAATACTCCTGAAGAGATCAGTGAACCCGAGACTCAAGTAAATGAAGAACTCTCAATAAATTCTACAGGTGATGGGATAAGTTTAGATCGATCAAAAATCATAGTGGATAATATTTTCGCATATGATGTTGCACTTAACATTATGCAAGGAAATGAGGATCTTGAACTTCTATCTGTCGAAGAATGTCGACAAAGATGTGATTGACCAAAATGGCAAGAAGCAATTCAATCAGAATTAAATTCACTTGCTAAGCGTGAGGTTTTTGGACCAGTAGTCCAAACGCCTAGTGATGTTAAATCAATTGGCTATAAATGGGTCTTTACAAAAAAGAAATGAGATTGTAAGATACAAGGCACGCCTTGTTGCACAAGGATTCTCTCAACGACCCGGTGTCGACTATGAAGAAACATATTCACCTGTTATGGATGCAATAACTTTTCGATATCTCATCGGTTTAGCTTTACATGAAAATCTTGAAATTCATCTAATGGATGAGGTTACAGCTTACCTTTACGGTTCACTTGATAATGAAATTTATATGAAAATTCCGGAAGGACTTAAAATGCCTGAAGCATGTAGTTCAAAATCTCGGAAAATGTATTCAATCAGATTACAAAAGTCATTATATGGCTTAAAACAATCAGGGCGCATGTGGTATAATCGCCTCAGTGAGTACTTGATAAAACAAGGTTATATAAACGATGTCATTTGTCCTTGTATACTTATTAAGAAAACAACATTGGGGTTTGTTATTCTTGTTGTTTATGTTAATGACATTAATCTCATTAGAACTCCAGAAGAGGTTCAAAAGGCAATTGAATATCTAAAGAAAGAATTTGAGATGAAAGACCCTGGAAAGACAAAAATTTGTCTTGGACTACAAATAGAATATTTAGTAGACGGGACTTCATCCATCAAACTGCCTATACTGAGAAAATCTTGAAACGATTTTACATGGACAAAGCACATCCATTAAGTACTCCAATGGTTGTCCGATCACTTGAAGTGAGTAAGGATCCATTTCGACCTCAAGAAGAGAATGAGGAACCTCTTGGTCCAGAAGTACCTTATCTTAGTGCAATTAGGGCACTTATGTATCTTGCTAATGCTACGAGACCTGACATAGCATTTTCTGTTAATTTGTTAGCAAGATATAGTTCTTCCCCTACACGAAGACATTGGAATGGAGTTAAACATATATTGTGATATCTAAGGGGAACTAGTGATATGTGTATGTTTTATACGAACAAAGATAGTGCAGTTCTTGTTGGTCATGTAGATGCAGGTTATTTATCTGACCCACATAAAGCTCGATCACAAACAGGCTATCTACGAAGCAGTCTATTGTCGCTACTTCTTCAAATCATGCTGAGATAATAGTCATTCATGAAGCAAGTAGAGAATGTGTATGGTTAAGATAAGTAATACATTTTATCAAAGAAAGATGTGGTTTGAAGTGTGATGTCAAGATACCCACAATACTCTTTGAAGACAATGTTGCATGCATAGCTCAATTGAAAGGAGACTTTATAAAAGAAGATAGAATGAAACACATTTCACCAAAATTATTCTTCACACATGATCTCCAGAAGAATGGTGATATTGATGTGCGACAAATTCGTTCGTGTGATAATCCAACAGATTTATTTACCAAATCTTTACCGGCCTCAACTCTTGTCACGACCCAAAACCGAGCCGCGACTGGCACCCACACTTACCCTCCTATGTGAGCGAACCAACCAATCTAAACCTTAACATTTTAACCATAATGAACAAAATACGATGCGGAAGACTTAAACTCATTAATAAAAAGACAAT
>NC_028645.1:6289745-6294198 GCF_001406875.1 Solanum pennellii
CTCGACGGCCCGTCGTGTCCATGACGGTCCGTCGTGGGTTCCGTCGACTCACACAGTTTTTCCAGAAATAAAATCTGCTGCTCAAAACGACTAAACAGGTCGTTACAACTCTTGAGAAGATGGTTCACAAAATTGGAATGCGAAAACTTAACCATCTGAATCGTGATTTTTATCAGGGGGAATAAATACGCACTGTACTCTTTTTTTCTTAGTCTAGATTTTGTCCCACCGGGTTTTTCTCGAAAGGTTTTAATGAGGCAGCAAATAATACGTATCAAAAGATATGTGTACTCTTTTTCCTTCACTAGAATTTTTTCCCACAGGGTTTTTTCTAGTAAGATTTTAACGAGGCACAATATCTATGGACATCCAAAGGGGAGTGTTATAAATCCATTGATTAAGTGGATAGTCCATAAAGTTAGTACATGAACAACCATTCATATTCACTAGGTTTCATGAACCTTTTTGGATAAGAATGTATCTATTTATTATGATACTTAATATGGTGACTTTTGGAGTGATTTCTCACTCTATAAATAGGGTTGTTCATTCACTATTGTATGATATACATATGATACTTACATAGACTTGAATAAAAAAAATACTCTCCTCTATCTTATACTTCTTGTCTTCTTCTTCTTATATAATATTCTGAACTTTCTTTATAACATGTTACTTGTTATATAAGTAATTAATTCACACCATCAATAAAAATGCATTTAAGAATACTTGTACATGTATAAATCCCAATCAAAATAATATACATATATTAACCATATTATTGATAAAAATCATCATCATCATCATATGAATAATAATACAATATAAGCAATTCCCTTGTTACTTTTTCTATGTTTTCCTTTTCAATTCTCTTGATGAAGATTAATAATTAAACATTACACATTGAAAAATAACAATCCATTACATAGTCTAATCAATATTTATTTCTTCTTCTTCTCCTTCTCCTTGTCCTTCATTGCAACGCGACCGTCAGTTCCAGCAAGTATTGCGTACTTATCTCTTCTTGTCAAATTAGTACACTCGAATCCCAATGTACCACCAAGTACCTTTTGAATATAATTAGCAACTTCAATCGCGGATTTCCCTCCGTTTGTACAATTAAGTTCAGGAGGGAGTTGATTCAGGAACGTAATCTCATAAGTCGGTCTTGGATTCATGAAAACAAAATAAGGATCCAATAATTTGTACCCTCTAACAGTTGTCCCATTAAACACACTTTGCTTAGTGTTAATTGCCACAGGAACAATCCTATCAGTCAACTC
The DNA here is from genome assembly GCF_001406875.1 of Solanum pennellii. Classification (NCBI taxonomy): domain Eukaryota; kingdom Viridiplantae; phylum Streptophyta; class Magnoliopsida; order Solanales; family Solanaceae; genus Solanum; species Solanum pennellii. Next base: position 6,291,029 of record NC_028645.1, read on the forward strand.
AGCAAAAAGTGCGCTAAATCTCAATAAAAATGGTTCCCTACATGTTGTACCTTCAGGACATATAACCAAATCACCTTCTTCAAGTAATTGTTTAATATGTGCTGCATCTTTCTCCCTCTCTCGAGATAACGCGACCGCTTTAATCGGCGATATCATCTCAGAAAATTTACTAATACTATATGTAACACAACTTATTTTTCTACCTAGTGCAACAGCAGTAACAACGGGGTCTAGTATAGTTCTATGGTTGCACACAAAAAGTACACCACGTTGGCCATTTTTAGGGGGTGGTGGGGGTGTACCTTTTACAATAAGTTTAATACCAAGGATAATATAATTATACCTAACAATTTTTTCTGGTAAAGGAATATTAAGATATACTCTAAGAATTGATAGAATTATTCCTATTGGCATCCATAAAAATGTTAAAAGTGCCATAATTGGTGTAGGTCTTTGTACAAAACGACCTTCATGAAAAATTACTGGACTTAGAAGTTTATTTCTTGGTAAAGGTTCTATTTTTGATCTTGGAACCATGTAACCCTCCTGCAATAATAATATTTGAGTTAATTAAATGATAATATAACGTACCAAAATAACTACGCACTTATTCTGATTCAGTTTATGTGATATAATTTGACTCAAAACAAAATTTAAGTGAAAAAGATAAATTTTTAAGACTGATGATCTTAAGCTATGTTATAACAATATAACTAACTTAATCATGTAAAAATGTTTTTTTTTTATACTAAATATATATGAGTAGTTGTGTTTTATTATAGCATTAATTATAGCATTGATCTAATCAATCATGTGAAAAAAATTTTACACTATTATTTAATAATGTAGACATAGGTAGTTTAATTATTTGGTCCCCTCCGTGTAGATAGTTGGGAGAAAGAGTACTCATGGGTTTGGTGTGTAATTATAATCCTTTTAGAGGTATATCTTAAATGAAAAATGAGTTGGAACGTAAAAGATGTATGATGACTTATCCATTTTATTTTTTTGAAATAAATGTCATCAATATAACTAAGAATACAATACTTTTTATATTTTACTTTATGGGGCCTAATCTTAATTCTTTACGCCTTTCTTTATGTAACATATGAGAGTAAAGCTTCTTAATTTACTCGTGAATTCTGATATAAAATATTTAGAAATTACGTAAAATGTACTAGAAATTACGTATTTTCTTCCGCTTCTTCGTGTGTTAATGCACATGTGTGGTTATACTTAATGCTAATAAAGATAGGAAAATGATTTAACGAAAACACAAAATTAAAGCAACCACGTGAACTAAAGTAAAAAACATTGTTATAACTTCTTACCAACCCCATCAATAACTACTATAGATATTGTACTACCTATATTATTTAGACAACTTTCAGTGAAAAAGACTTGAGAAATCTAGTAAAATTAACAAAGTAGAATAATTCTTACCCTATCAAATCGTAAAGATAATTACATGTAACAGTTCATTAAACTACGAAAGAAAAAAGATGAACATAATTTTATGATAATCCATTTTTTTTATTCTTGTTATGACAAATAAATAGATAGTGACGTTCAGTATATATAAGTTAAAAATATGAAAAATTTACCTTGCATATGGAGATGAAATCGCGATCAGTCTCTCTATCTCCAAGACCTACATGAGGTAAATTTGTTCCAAATTCTTTAATAAGAGCATCCCTTTTATATTGTCCAACAAGAACACCAGGTTTTGTTACAAATCCAGTTGCACGTCCAGATTTTGTAACATGTAATTCAGTTCCAAGAACTTTATCAACACCTAAGAAATTCTTTGCAAAATGTTCAACCATAATTGTTGGATTCGCGGTAACAATATATCTCTTACCAAAAGAATTAAACACTTTCCAAGTATGTGGATGTACATCTTCAGAATAAAACTTAGGTAAAACAGCCCTAGAGACGATTTCGATGTCTTTAATCTTTAATCCAGCAAAGGATATGAAGATTAGGGTTTCAATTGCAATAGATTCTGAGATGAATATGTAAATGAAGTAAATAATTGGAACAAATAATAGTAGTAGTAATGCTCTTATGAGACTACCACCTTCTAAGGCAATAAGAAAGAAATATGGAAATGAACTTGTTGATATTAAGAGTGTTCCATCTAAATCAGATGCAATTGTTTGATTTGATCTATTAATTTCTTTGTTATATTTTGAGATTGGTTCAATATGGGGATGAGCACCCATTAGAGAGAATTGTATGATTGTTTGTTGGTTTGTTGGGTGGGGGGAGGAATTGAATGAGCTAGAGATTGTGTGTTTGTTGTATGAGATATGTGTGAGAAGTTAAGAGAAGAGAGGGGTTTAAAAAGACATGAATAAAGATGGTCATGTTACAATTTTGTTGTTGAAGTCTAACCATGAATATGTCATGTGGTTGAAAATAAGTGTTTCTTTTATTTAAGGGTTTCATTGAGTTGTGCGTGTATATATATACATTGACAGTGTAAAGAATTTTGGACAGTTTAGAGTTCAGACTAGACTTGTTGTGAAGATGAAGTTACGTGTTACATTTTCTGTCTCAATTAATATAACACTTTTTTGGTCTTTCGTTTTAGTTGTTCAAAAGAGAAGAACACATTTCGATATATAAAAACTAATTTAACTTTAAACTTTTCTTTTTATTAGGAATGATTTTATAATCACACAAATAAGTGGGACTTATTTTAGCTGGCAAATTCAAAAGTCTTTTTTTTTTTCATTCTTAAACTACGTACTCTAGTCAAACACCTTCACATAATAAACTGAGACAAGGAAAATACTAATTATAGATCAACTCAACTTGATATTATAAAACAAAACTATGCATAAGGACGAATGCAATTCTTTGATAACAAAATTTATATTATTTTACTCCGAGCATTAATTATATGTGAAAATGCATTAAAACTAAAACTTTAGCAAGTACTAAATTTAAATTCATTATCTTATTATTACAACAAATATAGTTCGAAAAGTTATTAAAGTTTTTAAATCTCATTTTTTATCAAGAAAAGAAATTACAAACTAACTGATATTTATAAGACTTCTATTGTCATCTGTGCAAAGAACTTAAAACTCTTTATTATGAAATCGAGAATAAAAAAAAAGTTTTTTTATTTTTTTCTTGGGGGTGGGGTGGGGTGGGGGGTG
>NC_028645.1:6294319-6308034 GCF_001406875.1 Solanum pennellii
GGGAGCCATTATAATAGCTTTGTAAAGTTGTAGAACATGGTGTCCAAGTCCAAGTAATTGAAAGCCCATAACAATTCTATGTTAACATTCAATTAGCCTACTTTTTAGTTCTTAGACGCCGTTCTTGCCGTTCAATTATACATTTTATCTCCCCTTAAAGCACTTTCCTCACTTAATATATCTTCAATAATTTCATAAGCCCATTAGTATTTGAATTATTATGTATACACGTACCATTTGGAAGAGGGGGGGGGGGGTTGACAAATTAAATATAGTTTAGATGAATTATTTATTAACTCAATTCATTTTGATCAGATTCGTTCTGTAGATCTAGAATTGAGTCTATCCATAGAAATTATCAAAAAGTCATTTTTAAAAAATTTAATATGTTATATAATCTTGTAAAGAAATATTTATAATTCTATGAAGTGCATTTAATATGTTATATAATCTTGTAAAGAAATATTTATAATTCGATGAAGTGCTTAAAACATAGCAAAAATCTAGCAAATTGAAATGTGATTCACTTTTAATCAATTTTAGCCCAAATAACTTAACTTATTTCTAGTCCGATCCTCTCATTTAACACTCCCACGTAATATTATATTTATTAGAGAATATTTAAAGGTTATATTTTGCTTCATAAAAGAAAGAAAGCATATATTTATATTCTCCCAAGCAACTAAATTAGGTGTACCAAGTACTTGTAATATATTGAACTTTTAACTTCCTTTTCACCAAAAATGTTGGCAATTGTTTTAGCACTATGACTTCATTGCATATATGAAAGGAAAGAAAATATAGAAAATTTGAAGAAAAAATATAAGACTAAAGAACAAATAATATTAGCTAATATAGTTAGATGTGACATACAAAAGAATTTCGTTTTCTTTTGATATAAACTCTCAACTAATAAACAACTATTGCGGTGAGAGAAATAGTCAACTTGAGAATTAATAAGAGAATTTTGTTTGGCAAGTTGTTGATTAAATTATTGTGCACCAAATCTAAAAAGTTAGATTCCTTAAAAACATTTTCGTAATACAAAAAAGAGGTTATTAAATACATCGATAACTCTTTAAATTTATTAATAAATTTTATTTAGATAATCGTGAACTACAATCTGTTTCGATTGAGCAATATCTTACTAAACACTTCTAAAGTCAAGATTTTGATTATCTTTTTTCACATGTTTTCAAGCATCTATTATATAGAGTTGTTTACCACTTAAAATTTGTTACTTTTTTTTAATTATATGCATTAACTTCAATAAGCGGTTAAACCCAAGCATATTTCAATTGATGTTGATGTATACAATTAAATGATCGAAGAAACATATTTTATATGATCAACTTATCTATATAATGAACGTTTAAAAATATAAGATGAACATATCTAAATAAAACACTTTATCACATGTTTATTAGGTGCTCGATTTAAATATCTTAATTTAAATATTTAAATAAAATTTATAGATCACTAAATTTAAGAGGTTATCAAAATATTGGGATAAATAACAAATCTAGCCTCCGGGATTTCCTGTTGACAATATTGATCCTATGCAAATAAAATATGGAAAAACAACATAAATGTGAAGACTTTTCTTTTTATAAATTTGTAAAAAAATAATTTTTTTTATGGTTTAATAAGTTGGTCTTATTTGCCTCTTTTATCCAATGCAAAAACATTAGTGAAGACTACAAGTTTCTGCATTTTGGTTAGAAAAGAGGAAACTCAATCTTCACAAACTTAATTAAGCCATGAGGAGAAAACCCTAATGAAGAGATGTTAGGTCACCAAACACCAAAGGTGTTAAGTAGTTCATTGAATAACTAGATTTCTTGTGAGATTGATGCAAACTAACCATGGAAGTATAGCTGTCAAAATAACTTTTACTTAAAGATTGTCAAATGCAGTACCGGACCCAGGATCGTTATTAAGGGGTGTCAATAATTGTAGTAAAAAATATAATTTTGAGGATATAGGGGCATAGCTATCTTTTGTCAAGGGTGTCCGATTTTGGAAAATATACTATATTTATAATAAAATGACACTTTAAATGATTAAATAACACATTTTAGACATTCTTAAAAAACAATAAAGTTTCTTTAACTCAGTGAATTTAGTCGTTTAGCTTAAGCTAAGTCCTTTGCAATCTGATGTGAGCAGGTTCAAATTCCTTAAATATGTTATTTGACTTTTTATTTATTTTTTCTTTTCAATAAAAAGTTAAATAAAAGTGATGTTATTCTAAATTGAATTTTCTCTTCCTCTTTTTTTTGGTCACAAATAAACATGAACATTAAAGCTAAATATTATGTAGTTTGATTTTAAATTTTTTAATATATTTTTTAATTAAAATAATTAATCATTAATGCTACATAATTTGATTTACAAAATTTTAGTGCACCTTTTCATTCAATTATTTTTATTAGCTATTAAATTTTTGGACACTCATCGTAAAATTTTTGACTACGCCGCTATAAGGATAATATGACTAGAACCCATAACTTTAAGGGATTTTCACAACACTTTAACCATCAAACCACATATTGAACTTATGTCAAAAGGTGTTAATGACTGCATATATTAAATCAAAATTTAATATGTACCACAATGTAATTTTGTGACAAAGTTTAATAAAGATGGGTCGCCACTAATCAAATGAATGAGTGGAATTGAATTTGAACACGTCAAAAATGGACTAAGGTAATATATACGCAGGACGACGAGTTATTGACCTGTTCAAAAATTACTGAAATGAGCTAATAACTAGGTGATAATCCATATGGCTTTATTTGTTTTCAACGTTTTATAATGACCCATTCTATTCTACTTCCTCTAGTCCATGTTATATGTTTTTAGCTTTTACATTTAGTCCAAAATAAATAGGTGTTGACAAAAAAATATTTCCAATTTTATTCTTATTTAAGTAAGTGAAATTTACATAATTAAGAAATTATATTTAAATTGATACAATTAATGGAGCCTGTTTTTATTTTCCAAAGGCTGGATAGTTTCTTAAATTATATGCTTAAGCTATAAACATCATTAGGGATGTGCAATATTTGGATTAAATTAAAAATTCAAATCAAATCAAATTCTAATCTGAATTTATTTTGGATTCTTGATGTGTGTGTGTGTGTTTGGTTCGTATTGGATTACACTTCTTTAAAATCAAAAATCAAAAATTCAAATCGAAAAACCGAATGTACATCCCTAAAATATCATTTAGTATAAATCGAAAGGAATATAAATTATGTACTTTTGACTTCATTTGACTCCTGGCCCTAAAATAGTGTTCAATTATGGCTTCTGGCAAGTTATATAATTTAGGCCTAGTTGAATTACGACTTGTAATTTAAGGCTTAGTTAAATTTTACAGCTATTTCAACGTCATTTCTTTTATTTTATTTAGTTTTTGGTTCAATATTTATATATGAGTTGGATTATTAAATTCAGAATTACTAATTAAGGATAGGAGGATTTCAACGCTTAGGATAAAGTAAACTGTGCTCTTAGGGGTAGAATTAAGATTTTTGTAAAGCAGGTTTGAGATATAAAAATAAATATACAAATAGGTTAGTTTAACATATGTTACAGACATGATATTTAAAATTTTTTTTAATCATATATAAATAATTGTAAATTTTTATCAAAGGGAATTCAAATAAACCTCCTCGATCATAGCTAGCTCCGCTCCTACTTTAACACCCTATTGAGAAAAATGGGACAAAAACTAAGTAGAGGGGGTCTCAGTCAGCATTACAACTATTTAAAGTTGTTTTTTTCCATTAAACGAGTATATGTTTATTATTTCAAAAATAATATTTTCATATTTATAATTTATTTTTTACTCAAATATATCAAGAAAGCATAATTATTTTTCTATATTTAATTTTATCCTTGATACAAATTCCTTATTTCATTAATTACTTTTTAAAAGCTAATATTTAAATATTAGCAATATGAATATTATAATAAATTATTATTTAAATGCCTGCAAAATTTAAATTAAATTAGTAAAAATGAATGGACGTAAATAGATTTTTGCCTAAAGCTAAATTAGTAGGTAAAAAGTAAAAAAGTTTGTTATAAATGCTACCTACAACCTACCCAAATTCAAAAGGCTAAATTTAAAAAGGCTAAGATTAAAAAAAAACAATTGTATAAAAAAAAGAAGGAAAGCAGATGCGAATAATTTAAGAATATAAAAGAGACGTAGTTTTTATGAGTTATTCCATAAAAGCGCGTTTATTTGTGTGTTTAAATTAAAATGTTTCCTCAGTGAAACAATTAGTGTTAGTTTTATGGATATCACTTTAATTTTAAAAAGTCATTTAATTTTTACTAGTCAATTGCAAAAATAAACTAGTTACTTTCATTTCACAATTCAACTCGTCATGATTGGCACCCATTTTAACCCTAATCACTATGACCATCCAACTAAGTAAATAATCTAAAACTAAAACTAAGGTATTTAAGTTACAAAAGTAAGTTAAATAAGTAAAATAATGCATAAAAATATGCCTAGAACCTGAAAGTCAATTTACCAAAACTCTAACGACAACAAGACTATGAACAAGGAGTACAACCCCAAAACTAAACAACATCTTAAATAATAGTTTGAGTCCGGAGAGAGTGGACTTAAACGAGGAGAACTCAAGACAGCCCAAAAGAACTAACTCACCTTGAATTCGAAACGATCACCGACCTCCTAAGCGAGGTTTGTCAATAGCTGCCTGAAGATACTCTATACTCAACAAAAATAAGAGTAAGTGCAAAATCAGTATACAATTACCGTGTACTGGTAGGATTACACGGCTATCCCAGTAAGTGAAACATATATAAGTAATTTCAATAATATAATCACGTAACATACCGGGTATCAACAACATTGATTTACACAATCTTCATAGCATAAGAGAACCAAAGTACAACTACTCCTAAAGTCCACTTGTGCAATGCATGAATGACGTCACATTGCATCATTCACACTAAGTAAAAGTCTTTAAGAAGCCATAAGACATAGTCCGTGCACAATGAGTACAATTATCACCTGTAGTTGTTTATCTCACGGAACACAAATTCAAACTGTTAGCATGGCGGAACGCGACAATTCGATCCAATTTTTATGCCGAAACGTGGCAATTGATCCCAATTAGCATGTCGGAACGTGGCAATTCAATCCAAGTTTATGTCGGAAAGTGGCAACTGATCACAGTTAGTATGCCAGAATATAGCAATCCGATCCCAATCACATACACAATCACATCATCAAGATCATACAACAAGAGGTGATTGATGGCTTACAATTATTCGTTAATACACATTTAAATAGTGTGTGATCAATAATGCAACATTATCATACGTACATGCATTATAATTCAGCAATAACAAACATATATCACACCAACATGAAATTACATGCATAACCTACCTCGAATTCAAGTTTGAATCCCCTAAGGTACTTGAGTCTTCCTTTTCCGGATTCTTTCCGCTTGTTCTATGTCTAAAAAAATTAATATACACAAGGATCAACAATCAAAGGTGTAATTATTTGGATTATAACAAACCCAATAACCCTAGACCAAACCCAAGATCATAATACCCAAATTAGGATTTTTCACAATAATTCTTAGATAAAAACCCTTCTCCATTGATAATAATCAAAGAAAATAGGTTCTACGGATCGAAAAACGGATTCGGGGAGTCAAAATCTTACTTTTAGCCTAAAAAATAGTGAAAACCTGTTAAGAACTTGTCTGGGATCGCCTGCTTAGTGCTAAAAGTAAAAAAAAAAAAAAATACCAAATAGGGTCGTCTTAGGGTTTATAAGCGACTTTAAAATGCGTCTGTCGCACTCCCGTGGACCCATCCCACTGCAGCGGCGCCACACTAGCGGCCTAAGTCCTGCTACAACGGCCTCAGCATGGACAGAATGTACTCATTCACGAAAAGATCAATTCTGAGAATTCTACTCGTCTAAATTCGATACCGTAAAGTGCTACAGGTTCCTTATCATCTTATCTAACCACTCATGTAATAAAATTCATTTTATATCTCTTATTCATCACTATATTTTTTCTACACCTTAATGACTCCAATTTCTTCCAAATCTGGAGTAGGTTGGGTAATTCCAAGTTACTACGAAAAAGTTTCTGCCCCAATTCTTTCTTCATTGACTTTTCCATAACGACGAAACCAGGTCGTTACATTTCATTTTCACATGTCCTTAAAGAAGCAATATTTATTTGAAGATTTTACATAATGCGCATATTAATTGATGTTTAGAATTAGATTTTAAAACTAATTTGAGAATAAATAATCAATGCTAAAGGCAGAATATAATTTTTTTTTTGACATTTTAAAATAACATATAATAATTAAATTTTATTAAAAAATAATGAACAAATAAAAACAAATCGAATAATATTCACTAAACATTTTTTTAAACAAAAAAGTCATTCAGCTTTAGTTGTATATCTCCTTTGTTTCCTCTTACGACTTATTCCTCTGCTTAGAAAAAAATAAGAAAAAAAACTTATCCGCATCGAGTGCTTATCTCAAGTCAATGCAATTTTCATTATCATGTGATTTAATGAAGTAAAATGAACAATAAGTTTCACCACATGATATGCATGTATTGGCTTGGTGTATATGAGTAAGTTTTACCAAAAAAATAAAGGAGTAATTGTATATAATAGCAAACTAATAACATAAAATAAATGGAGTAACTACTGTTTGATTTAATTGTGCCCCATAGCAAACGTTTGCGAAAGTTTGCCAGTCGCCTCTCTCCCAAAACTCTCGCTCGCCACTCTCCTATTCTCGCTCACCACTCTCCCTCTGCTCGCTTCTCTCGCTTTATACAACAGAAGTGTATAAATTGTGTTTCTGTTTTGTATAAAGCGAGAGAAAATTGTATATACCTATGCAAAAACATATGTCTTCGTGTTATACACTTAATTATACAATTTACAAACATTTTACTTCGATTCAATTGTATACAAATGCAAATTTTATACAAATATTGTAGCGAAAAAGGCCAGCGAATTATACAATTGCAGTGAAATACAATTTTCTCTCGCTTTATACAACATAAGTGTATAAATTGTGTTTCTGTTTTTGTATAAAGCGAGATAAAAACATATATCTTCTTCATTTACACTTATAATTATACAATATACAAACATTTTACTTCAATTCAATTGTATGCAGAGCAAATTTTATACACATATTGCAGCGAAATAGGCCAGCGCATTATACAATTGCAGTGAAATAGGCCAGCGAATTATACAATTGCAGCGAAATAGGCCAGCGAATCATACAATTGTATGTATAGAGAAGCCAGTGAATTATACAATTTAGGCCAGCGAATTATACAGTTGTATATGTACAACAAATTATACAGTTATATGTTTGCTAAAGAGCGCAATTATGCAAACTTTGCTATAGCATACAAATATGAATTTTTTGTTTGCTATATGTGAAAGTTGCCCAAAAATAAATGACCTTTATTATTTTATAAAAAAGTAATATAGTGAGTTCAATAATAGTTCAATAAATTGACCAATTCTTTTTGTTTGTAAAAATATGGGATAATGCACAAATATCCCTTCAACCTACGCCCGAAATATCAGAGACACACTTATACTATACTAAGGTTCTATTACCCCTCTTGAACTTATTTCTACCCCTTTTTGGCCTACGTGGCACTATCTTGTGGGCCCAACGTTGGTTGACTTTTTTTTCAAGCTAGTGTCACGTAGGCCGAAAAGGGGAAAAAAATTACCTATAAAGGGAGGTAATAGGACCTTAGTATAGTATAAGTGTGTCTCTGAGATTTCGGGCATAAGTTGAGGGGGTACTTGTGCATTTTTCTTAAAAATATTAATAACTTTAATATAATAACACAAAAATTAAGTCTATAACACAAAAAATTAGTCATCTAACCGAAAGTATAACAAACCATTTAACTATAATACTAATGAAAGCAACAAATATCATAAGGATATCAGGGGTTCGTTTGGTACGCGGAAGAGATAAATGAAGTTACTTTAGGAATAAGGATATTTTATAGAATTAATTATTTCATTGTATTATGATAAATTTATTTATTATAATAATACAATTGACGGAACAAATAATTTTGGACTAACTACTATTAGGGGCGTTCATGGTTCGATTTAGATCGATTATTAGACAAAATTAAAATCAAAATAACTTCAATTATTTTGTAAATTTCTAAAACCAAACTGAAGAAACCTTACCCCAGAACAAGAACCAGGTTCTTGTAAGTTGCTTTTTAAGTAAAGACACAAACACTTATTGACTTAAAAACCTTCCTCACTCAAGGAAGGAAAAACCTCGTTTTATTAATTCAATTATAAGATTTTGTGATTACAACTCAATAATCAAAAAGCCTTATCTCTACTACCTCACTCGATTGACTCAATCGATCTCTCCAAAAGGCCAAACCCACCTTTTGTTACAACTCTTACTAACACTCAACCCTACAAAGAGCCAAACCCACCCTTTGTACAATAAATTGTAAATTGCAATCAAAAACAAAACAAGACAAACAGTTCTACACGTTAAAAACCTTCTCACTCAAGAACGTTTTAAACGTAGCAATCCTATTAATTTTGAAGACTTCAGTTTGATGAATAATTCTCCCTTTTCTCTCTGCGTGAAGTCGTAAAATTCTTCCTCTGCATCGTGCTCTTCTTATAGAGTTTTTTTTGCCTTGTACAATCCTTATCAGATAAGGTAAGGAAGTTATTGTTAAACAAGGATTCCTTTTTAAAGTACAATCCTTATTATATACAACTTCCTTCCTTAATAATATATCTAAGGTTTTCCTTATTTGTATCAACTTGTACCTTTAATATATTATTTTTGGCTTTGACAAATAACTCCATTTTACTCGATCTTGGACTCTAGCTTGGCTTCTTTTGCTGCGTACATTTGCTACTGTTCTTTGCGCTTCTTGTCTATCATCAAAACATGAATTATCAATTCTATCATATTCTATCATATTCCCCCTTTTTGATGAAGACAAACAAATCTTTCTGTGTGATGCATGCGCAAATACTCTTCCCCCTTTTGACAAATCAAAAGAATCCAACAGGCGGCTAAACAACCCAATCATCATCCATAACAACAAAATAAGCCCAGCCAGTTGAGCAAAATAAAATGTTCTGGCAACAAAACAAAGAGCAACAATACAAAGTGAAAAACACTAAGAGAATCAGGTTCAAACAACATGCTTTTTCAATGTGGAGGTTGACCAGGCTTAGTTGAAGCAGAAGCCAGCATATCCAGAACTCTGTCAACTCTTGCATTGTTAGCAAGTTGTTGCTGCACCAACTGATCCTTCAACCTGTGTATTTCAGCATTTGAAGAGTCAAGCTCAGCACGTAACTTATGGTTTTCTGACTCAAGAGTGGCGTTCTTTTCTTCAGCTACTTTAAGTTCCCTGAGTAACTGAGCAACAGGACCAGATGTACGTGGAGACGTAGTTGCAACCTGCTCCGACTCCATGGGAATGCCACAATCAGCAAGGATGGTTTGAGTGAACATATCTGCACGAGTCAAAATTCTGCCTTCTCCCAATGGTACTTCAAATGCATCAAACACTCTAGTCAACAGGTTTCCAAAAGCTAACTGATGAGAACCTAGCTTAGGATCCACAATTCTAGCAAGATGTTTGATAATCAGTGTGGGCCAATCAATGCGTTCTTTGCACTCAAGTGCATTCATAAGTCCCATGTCTCTTATGGAGGCAATGTGACGTTGGTGACCTCTACGCAGTATCACCTTATGAACTATCTCGAAAAGAAGCTTATGCAAAGATCTTATAATTCCCTTTAAAACAGTTTGAGCCCTAGAATTTACTCTACCTTGAGAGAATTTGGCTGGCAGACTAGAATTATATGCAAGATTTCCCCAAGTTTGGTTGCATCAAACACAATATCAACCCCCTTTACACTAGACGACACCACATCTCCTTCTAGGAATACCAAGTTCGTATAGAAATCGACCACTTCCTGTTCATAAATCAAACTAGGTTCAAGGAATAACTCCTCCCACCCCTGAAACCTTAGAAGTTCACAAACCTGTTTCACTATATCCATTGAAAGTATATCAGGGTGAAAAGTTCTACCCCTAAGCACAGTTTTGGTTTGGAAGTACTTTTTCTTTCCTACTTTGAAAAATTATCTGCATTTCTTTTTGAAGATTTTGATTTTGATTGAGGGGCTGCAGAATGTTTGCCCTCAGATGCATCATCAGTTTCAGAGTTAAGATTCATTGGAGAAACGGATGAATGAACGGGAGACTTACCCAATCGCCGACGCTTCACACCAGAAGTTGCATCATCAGTTGATTTGACCACATTTGCACTCCTTGTGACTGGCCTGTGTGGACGAACCTGTTTAACTGCAATGTGCTTTCTTGGCCGCCTTGGTTTTTTGGGGTGAAGGGTAATCAAAAGAATATCATCCGTGATTGGGGATGGTGGTGGATTTTGAGGGATGGTTTTGTGAGATGGGGAAGAAGGGGGATTATTTGGGACAGTGGTTGTGGGAGTTTCTGGGTTTGGTGATAATGGGGTTTCTGGGTTTGGTGATAATGGGGTTTCTTGGACTGGTGATAGTGGGATTTCTTGGACTGGTGATAGTGGGGTTTCTTGGACTAGTGATGGTGGGGATTCTATGATGGATGGTGGTGGAGATTCTGCAACTACAGGTGGAGATGCTTCTTTAACTGGTGATGGTGGAGATGTAGCGGTTGGTGGTGGAGATGGAGGCAGATCTGATTTGGATGAAGATGTAGATGGTATGGTTGGGAGTTGGCTTTCTTCCCCAAGATTGGGCACAACGTCAACAACTGGGTTTTCTTCCCCCTGCGAATATGCACTATCAGACGAGCTTTCGTCATCAGAGTAAGCAACGAGTGGATTAGCCATGGTAATGGAAGGGATTTTGGTTTCTTGGTTTTCTGAAGAATGAAGATGAGAGAAAGTTGGTTGCTTGTTTAGAGAGAGTGCTTTATTGGGAACGGTTCTGATGTTGTATTCGAGGGGTTTGAGTAATTATGGGGGATTGACATCGAGGAGACGTGTGCTGTGGCGGTTGCACCTGCTTTTCAGAGAAGTGACATGGGAGAGAGAAGATGGAATTGATTTCCCCCAATTTTATTTTTTTTTATTTATTAATTTTTTTTTAATCTTTAATTTTATTTTTTTTAATTCTTCTTTCTTTTTTTTTAATCAATAATTTTTATTTTTTTTTTAAAAAAAAACTGTTAACTGTAAATAAAATGTAGAACCAACTTGACTGAACCTGGTTTATATCTCCTTAGAACTTGGTTGGGCAGAGTTCAATCTAAAAAGATGAGCCCTAACTCAAGTCTATTTTTCTTAAATGACTCTCTTCCTAGTGCCTTGGTGAAAATATCAGCGNTCTGAAATGACTCTCTTCCTAGTGCCTTGGTGAAAATGTCAGCGACTTGATTCTCAGTTTTGCAAAACTCCATTACCATGTTCCTTTTTCAACATTATCACGAAGAAAGTGATGTCTAACATCTATGTGTTTGGTGCATTTGTGTTGAACTGGGTTTTTGGCCTTGTTCATAGCACTTGTGTTATCACATAGAATTGGAATACAACCTGTTTCTATACCGAAGTCTTTAAGCTGTTGTTTTATCCAAAGAAGTTGGGCACAACATGAAGCAGCTGCAACATACTCAGCTTCTGCAGTAGATAGAGCCACTGAATTTTGTTTTCTAGTTGCCCAAGATATTAAACATGGTCCTAAGAAGTGTGCCATCCCAGAGGTACTTTTTCTATCAACCATATGTCCTGCATAATCTGCGTCAGCAAATCCCTTTAGATCAAAAGAGTCACCAGTTGGATACCAGAGAACCAGGTTCATTGTGCCTTTCAAATATCTCAAGATTCTTTTGACAGCTTTTAGATGTGACTCCTTGGGACAAGACTGAAACCTTGCACATAGACCAACGCTAAACACTATATCAGGTCTGCTGGTAGTGAGGTATATGAGTGATCCAATCATATCTCTATATCTAGTGTCATTGACTGATGAACCTGGTTCATCTTTATCAAGCTTTGTTGTTGTCCCAAAGGGTGTGTCATTTGACTTAGCTCCATTCATATCATACTTCTTCAGTAATTCCTTGATGTACTTTTGTTGATGAATTGAAGTTCCAACTGGAGTTTGCTTAATTTGGAGTCCTAAAAAGAAATTCAACTCTCCCGTCATACTCATCTCAAACTCACTATTCATTAGTTGAGCAAATTCTACTCCTAGTGAGTCATTTGTTCCTCCAAATATGATATCATCTACATATACTTGGACTATGAACAAATCTTTACCTTGTTTTTGAAGAAACAGTGTATTATCAATTTTTCCTCTTGTATATCCATGTGTGAGAAGGAAAGTAGACAACCGATCATACCATGCTCTAGGTGCTTGTTTTAGTCCATAGAGTGCTTTGTCCAGTTTATATACATGATCAGGATACATGGCATTCTCAAAACCTGGGGGTTGTTTTACATACACCTCTTCTTGCAGGTAACCATTTAAGAAGGCACTCTTGACATCCATTTGGTAGAGTGTGAACTCCATGTGAGCAGCATATGCGACCAATATCCTAATTGCCTCAATTCTTGCTACTGGTGCAAAGGTTTCATCATAGTCTATTCCTTCTTCTTGGTTGTATCCCTGTACAACTAGTCTAGCTTTGTTGCGGACTATTTGTCCTTGCTCATCGAGCTTGTTTCTAAACACCCACCTAGTTCCTATTACCGTCCTGTTTTGAGGTTTTGGAACCAGGTTCCACACTCTGCTTCTTTCAAACTGGTTGAGTTCTTCTTGCATAGCACTAATCCAATCAGAGTCTAGGAGTGCTTCCTTTATATTTTTGGGCTCAATCAGGGACACATAGGCAGAGAATGCACACATACTACGTAATTTGGATCTTGTAGATATACCTGAGTTAAGAGGAGTAAGAATGTTTTGCAAAGGGTGAGAGCTTTGATGTTTCCAACTGTCAGTTGGAATACTTACTGGTTCTTGAGGTGCAGATGAACCAGTTTCATTAGTAGACTTATCTCCTATTTCAGATGTTTTATCAGAGAGTATGGGTTCTTTTTCCCATGTTTTTGGTTGTGATGGCTTGGAGCAGGTTCCCTCATTTTGTTCATCTTCTGAATTTCCTTCAACTTCACTAGTATGTTCATTAAAGACAACATGGACACTTTATTCTACACGGTTTGTTCTTTTATTCAGTACCTTGTAGGCCTTGCTTTGTGATGAGTAGCCTAGAAAAATTCCTTCATCACTCTTGGCATCAAATTTTCCCAAATTGTCTTTGTCATTGTTGTGTATAAAGCATACACACCCAAAGGCCCTAAGATGTGCTAGATTAGGTTTTCTTCCTTTTAGCAGCTCATATGGTGTTTTGTTTAACACTGATCTGATCATACATCTATTTATTAGATAGCATCCTGTGTTCACTGCTTCAGCCCAATAGAATTTTGGAAGTTTGCTTGAGATTAACATTGTTCTTGCAATATCTTCCAGTGTTCTATTTTTCCTCTCAACAACACCATTTTGTTGTGGTGTTCTAGGTGCTGAGAAGTTATGCTCAATCCCATTTGTAGTACAAAATTGTAGGAATTGTGAGTT
>NC_028645.1:6308673-6313563 GCF_001406875.1 Solanum pennellii
TCCTTTGTTGCAAGAAACAATGTCCAAGTGAATCTTGAGTAGTCATCGACTATTACAAACACATATCTTTTTTCACCCCTGCTTTGTACACGTATTGGTCCACACAAATCCATGTGAAGCAGTTCTAGTGGCTTGGTAGTACTTACTGTCAATTTTGGTTTGAAGGATGACCTAACCTGTTTTCCTTGAATGCAGGTTCCACATACTTGGTTGTCCTTGAAACTTTTGGTTGGCAGTCCCCTAACCAGGTCTTTAGATATGAGCTTGTTTATAGTTGTCATGCTAATGTGTCCCATTCTTTTGTGCCATAGCATGGAGCAATCTGAGACTGCACTTAGACATTTAAGAGTATCTTCCTTGGAGTTAGCAGTCTTGACTTTGTACACATTCTTGTGTCTCTTACCTAGTAGAACAGGTTCCCAGTCACTGAGTTTGTTACTCTGCATTCCTTTTCTGTAAAGAGAACGTTGTTTCCTTTATCACATATTTGAGATACGCTCAATAGATTATGTTGTAGGCCATTCACATAATATACGTTCTCAATTGCATGAGTATCCATTGATCCAACCTTTCCAATTTCCTGAATTTTACCACTTTTACCATTACCAAAGGCAACGTTTCCTCCTTTGATGTTCTTGAGTGAGAGGAAGCTTCTTTTATCTCCAGTCATGTGTCTGGAGCATGCACTATCCAAATACCATTGTTGCTGCTTCCTCTTCACTGATCCCTTTTCATTTATATCTTCTTCTTCATTATCCTCTTCAGAATCTGAACCAGCCATGAGTGCTAGTATGGTTTCTTGTGATCTGCAGGTTTCCTTTTCTTCCTTGGTTTCCACTGCTGCAAGAGCAAGAAATTCATAATCATCTTCTTGTTCTATTGCAAGAAGAGACTGGTTTTTTGTCTCATCACCCTCAGACTCTTCATCAGATGAATTTCCCATTGCTGCAAAAGCCCTTTTTGTTGAAATATCTGCCTCTTGAGTTGTCATTCTTCTGTTTGAGGGGACAAACTTATCTTTCTTGATGTCTTTGCCCTTCTCAAAGTTTGTCTTTTTCTGCTCTACAGCCCAAAGTGGACAGAATTTGATGAAGTGATCTGGGCTCCCACACTTATGACAAACCTGGTCTTTTTCAGATGGTTTTTGAGAAGTTTTCTTTTGAAAGGCCTGTCCTCTCTTTAGCATTCTGGTGAACCTTTTGGTTATGAGGGCAATATNGGTTCCTTTCCTTCCTTTTTCCTCCAATTTTCTTTTCTTGGTTTTTCTTGAGTTCGTATGTGATGAGATTACCAATCAACTCATCCATGGCCAGTGAGTCTAGGTCGCGGGCTTCAGTGATAGCCTCGACTTTGCTTTCCCAAGTTTCAGGAAGGACACTCAAGAGTTTCCTTACTGCCTTTCCATTAGGAACTATCTCTCCCAAGGAGTACATCTCATTGATGATGGAGGTGAACCTGGTGTGCATGTCTTGAATAGTTTCCCCTTCTGCCATCCTGAACAGCTCGCATTGCCTGTTCAAATTATCAATTTTGGACTTCTTGACTTGCGTTGTTCCTTCATGAGCGGTTTGTAGTGTTTCCCATATGGCTTTGGCATCTTGACAAGACGAGATTCGATTGTATTCGTCTTGTCCTATGCCACAGATCAAGATTTTCTTGGCTTTGGTATTGTTTTGGATTGCAAGCTTATCTTCAGCATTCCATTCTTTTCTTTCCTTTGGGATTTTGGTGATTCCATCAGTTGCAGTTTTCATAGGTATGGTTGGTCCATCTAGAATTACTCCCCATAGATCAGGGTTTTCGCCAATAAGATGGTCCATCATACAATTTTTCCACCATCTATAATATTTGCCATTGAACAGTGGTGTTCGTGTTTGTGAAGCTCCCTCTTGTGGGGTAGGTGGTGCTGCCATTGAGTCTTTTCAAGGTGTGAATCTTTTAACGAAAAGACCTGCTCTGATACCAATTGAAGAAACCTTACCCCAGAACAAGAACCAGGTTCTTGTAAGTTGCTTTTTAAGTAAAGACACAAACACTTATTGACTTAAAAACCTTCCTCACTCAAGGAAGGAAAAACCTCGTTTTATTAATTCAATTATAATATTTTGTGATTACAACTCAATAATAAAAAAGTCTTATCTCTACTACCTCACTCGATTGACTTCAATCGATCTCTCTAAAAGGCCAAACCCACCTTTTGTTACAACTCTTACTAACACTCAACTCTACAAAGAGCCAAACCCACCCTTTGTACAATAAACTGTAAATTGCAATCAAAAACAAAACAAGACAAACAGTTCTACACGTTAAAAACCTTCTCACTCAAGAACGTTTTAAACGTAGCAATCCTATCAATCTTGAAGACCTCAGTTTGATGAATAATTCTCCCTTTTCTCTCTGCGTGAAGTCGTAAAATTCTTCCTCTGCATCGTGCTCTTCTTATAGAGTTTCTTTTGCCTTGTACAATCCTTATCAGATAAGGTAAGGAAGTTATTGTTAAACAAGGATTCCTTTTTAAAGTACAATCCTTATTATATACAACTTCCTTCCTTAATAATATATTTAAGGTTTTCCTTATTTGTATCAACTTGTACCTTTAATATATTATTTTTGGCTTTGACAAATAACTCCATTTTACTCGATCTTGGACTCTAGCTTGGCTTCTTTTGCTGCGTACATTTGCTACTGTTCTTTGCGCTTCTTGTCTATCATCAAAACATGAATTATCGATTCTATCATATTCTATCACAAACCAAATCAAATAAAAAAACAACCATCGAATTGATTAATGTCTGTTTGGTTGGTTAAATTTTTTCTATTTTTTCGGTTTGAAAGTAATAAGTTTGTTGAGGACATGCGCATCTCGATAGACAAAAACAGTTAGTATATGAATAATTCACAAATAAGCTACTACACGAACAAAGTGATTCATTCAATGTACCAAGTTTTAGAAATTAAAAAAACTCATTGTCAATAACATAAAGTTGATTCAATATTCTAGAGATCTAAACATCTTATCAATAGAGTTTTCAATAAAATTACACCTTAAAATATTGAGATACTTCTAAAAAACAACCAACATTTCATAGTCAAAACTAATTAATTTCCATCTTCTTTAGCTTGAGCTTTAAATTATTCAATGTTGCGCTAGAAAATTTTATAAAGAGCAGAAAAAGTGTGATCTTTAAAGTGATGAATATTGAGGATTTAGACTTGAAGTTTTAATAGTTGAGCTAAAGTTTAAGTGTTAGGTTTCAGAAAATAGTAAAGTTAAAGACTTAAGTTGATTAAAATTTATTAAAATACTTATATTTTATTTATAAATAATTGTAAAATTTTTATATATAACTTCTCGGTTTGTTTTGATTATTTTTTAGGTTAGTTTTTAGTCGAATCAAAACCAAACAAATTAATATCAATTTTTAAAAATTCAAAATAAAATCTAACCAAATCAAATGAAATATTAATTTTTTTAATCGGTTTGATTCGAATTGCGGTTCGACTCAATTTTATAACCATAACCATGAACAACCCTAACTACTATCATTAATTCAACACATAATAAAATAATTTGACATTTTATATGTGATAGTAATACAACCATTTTAGTAAAATGATGTGATACAACAATCCTGAAATTAGCTAATACTTCAAATCAAACATAACATGAAGTTGATTTCAAAGTTTTTAATGAGATTATTTTATTATACTTTTAATATGTGATAGTAATTTTATCATTTTAATACATAATTTTTTTTTATTTTTGAAAAATAAAAAAAAAATTAGGGCTAGGTTGATTGAAGGTGGGGGTGTGGGGTGCCCGAGGGTAGGGGATAACTATTTCTTTTTTTTGTTGTTGAGAAAATGGTCTAAAACCCCTCCAACCTATACCCGAAATCCCAACTACACACTCCAACTTCACGGGTGTCTCATTACCCACCTAAACTATATTTCTATATATTTTCTACCCACCTAAGTCATGACCGCAACACATAAATCAAATAAGTTGTCCTGCGTGATTACAGCACTGGGACCCCCACCTTGAAACTCTCATTTCTTGTTTTTCTCCCTTTTCTAGTTTTTGCCCCATTTCCCTCCTAAACTGAAAACTTAACAAAGGAACAAAGAAAAAAATTCAAAAACCTTCTTTTCTCATGTTCATCTCCTTCTCCAATTTTTAGACTGAAAATGATCTAAATAAGTACATTAGCATCGTCAAAAGAAATGTAGCAAGAATACAAGAGAAAAAACATATACACCATAGCATGGGAAAAACCAAAATATTCTTCCCGGATTTAATTTCGACCAAGAAAGTTTACAAATTTAGCAAAATTCCGTGTTTGCATCTCACTAAAGCGTTGAACATTGGGTCTGATTCATCTATACAAAGCCTATTTAAGTTTTCATTTGTCATTTTTGATAAATTTTGAGAAATTCAAAATTCTAATTAGAGACCTAAATAAGAAATTAGAGTAGATTACAAACCCTAAATTCAAAATTTGAAATAAAAATGAACATTAACAACTGAACCTTAATTTTGAGAGGAAATCGTAAATTTTTCACAAAAGAAACAAGGATTAATGGTGGGGGAAGAAGAAGTAATGGTTATTTAAAAGTGGAGAAGATGACTGTTGGAGAAGGAGGAACTTTTCGTCAAATTATGCTTCTAACGCGCCTAGAGGCGGTGACAACACCTCCCATGACAGGTCAACACTTAGGTGGGTAGAAAATATATAAAAATATAATTTAGGTGGGTAAAGGGACACCCGTGAAGTTGGAGTGTGTAGTTGGGATTTCGGGTATAGATTGGAGAGGTTTTAGATCATTTTCTCGTTTTTGTTTTTTGAAAAACAATTAGGGGTAGGTTTGTGGAAGGTTGGGGGAGGGGTG
>NC_028645.1:6314071-6318903 GCF_001406875.1 Solanum pennellii
TGCTGGGGGAGGGGGTAGTTTTTTTTTTTTTGAAAAACAGTTTTTTTTTATAAATCGGTTAGAACTATTTTATTCAAACCATATTTGACCAAGTCCATATTTGCCTATACTCTATTTGGATGGATTATAATCTAAATAATTTTTGCTCAATCCATCCAAGCTCAATTCAATCCAATCATTGTCACCCCTAATACAATAGCAAATACACCTAATGAAATGTATCTAAGGAAATTAGATGCATGAATCAGATACACACTCCAAATACATCATTAATAAAATGCATGTATCCCGATTCAGTTAATTAATGATTTTAATTTATATAAAATTTTCAAACCTAAGTCTGTATTTAGTTCAAAAACAACAATATACTTTTATCAGATTATTCAACAAAGTAACAACCAACTAGAGTATGAGAAACATGTTGTTCTCAAATTATGAAAAATGAAAATAAAAAATCTCGAAATTCGAGTAAACAAATTCAAATTTCTGAAAGTAAATTATTATTTTTCACTTTTTTGTTGCAAAAAAATAAATGGAAGAAATTTAATTTTTTTTGAATTTTTAGAAGTTGTGACAAGATATATTGAAAATCTATTAAAGGAGTGATTTTCTTCTTAAATTAAGCATTTTAATTGGACTCCTTAACTAAACATGTATCATGCTTTGTCAATTCCTCAGATACATATATCCATCGAATTAAGATACATGTATCCAACCAACGAAACGTGGTAGAGAAAATAATATTCGAAACAACCATGAACACTTGTAATTAAAATCTAAATTAGTGAGATTTACGTTATTTACTCATTTTATCTTACCATCATATCTATATTAATTGGTATAGAGTTTTGAAGGACATAGAAAATAATTTGAAATATTTTATTAATGGGTTTAATTAAAACCTAAAGTAAAACATGGGGGAAAAATACTTTCTTCACTTTTATTTGCCACAATTGAATTTAACATACCAATTAAGAAAATAATGATTGACATGATTATTTTACGACACTATCACTACATCAAAAATTATCTTCAACGACAATTAATTAACGATAATAACTCAATTGCCACTAAATATATATATTATTAGTGGCAATTAATACTCTTTCTATATGTCCCTAAAGCCTTTATTGACATTAAATCTAATGACACTTAACTAATGTCGATAAAAAATTTAGCACTCTTTATTAATATGACTATTTATTACCGCTAAAGGTTATTTTTGTCGTAGTGTACTCATATATATTGATATTTAGTAGTGCTCTAAAGTTTAAAATGATTCAGGGGAATAAATTAAGGATGTCACAAATGGACATTCATTTTTTTTGTTTTCCACTCGTTCGATATCCACATTGAAATTCGACTAAATTCAAATTTACGTTCGAAAGTCTTATATTGAGGGGTAAAACACTTCCTAATAAAGATAACTTCGTATTTCAAAGGAAGCTCGAACTTGAGACCTCTCGATTAAGAACGAAGGGGTGAACCTCTTGACTGAACCTCATGGCACAAACTTTTAAAACAATTTTATTTAGTGCTCCACTACATACTAACTACATGGTAGACCCCAATAGAAGAAAGAACCTCAGAATTCATTTGTGATTTTATTGGTTGCCACGAATCTTGTGTTAATTGTATATGCTTGTTGTCAACATTTCAAAACAGATACATATCAACCTCAACCACCAAATCTTTTTCAAACTTCCCAAGCTCTGTCTTTTTTTTTTCTTATTTCATTTTTGTTGAGAAAATAATATATGTCCACACCATGTCCAACTTTTAAATATATTACACTAAATTGAGTAGGGTCTTATGTAAATATGGACCACGGGACAAGAAATAAACTTGAGAGAGTCGATAGCACCATGCATCGTTGTTACTATTGAGACTTGTGAATTCGTTTTGATCGATCGCAAAGTCAGAATTTTATGATATATTATGATATTAATAAATTGATTTCTTATTCTTCGACGAATATTAACACACAATTACAATTAGTAAGTGATCTTTAAAGATAAAAAAATCTTAAATTAAATAATTTTATTGATATAAAATAAATTTTGATGACTTTATATACTAGGCAGAATTAACTCGTTAAGTAACAATTTAAACTGAGAAGGCTACCTGAGAATTCAAGTGGGACATATAAATATCTCTACTTGATCAATGTTTTAGGTACATAATTTTAATTTTACACAAATGTTATGATTTAAGAGCTCTAATTACGTTTTACATTTTCAAATAATAAATATCAAGACTAATTTTCATTTTATAGCAACTTTATGGAATTAGTTTTTGTTAATCATCGGGATTGTCTAATTTTCATTTTATAACAAATATTCTTTTTAGACACTTTTATTTCAAATTTGAATATTTATTGTGTGTTCTCAAGTACACTTACATAGATAAGTTAATCAACTAAAATAAGTCACTCTTTTTCATAAAGTATTCGACTTAATAAGCCATAACCTCGGGCCTGATTCAATTGATACTGATGTATATACCCAAAAGAGATGATATATTTTATATAGTTAACTTAACGATTTAATATACGCTTGACAACACTCATGTCTAATAGCTACGTACACTTAAATATGTTGAAGTGTCTAAATAAAATTTATTAATAATTTTAAAAGATTCTTGATATATCAATAACATACATTGTGTAGTGCAATGTTCCACCTCTACCTCAAAATTCAATCCAAAACTTAAAACTTATAAATCTGCACAAAATCTTCTCAAACTTGAGAAGTTGAGATACAAGTTTCTCAAGATATTCCAAAACATGCATGGATAGTCTAGCAAAATTTTTTAGGTATTAAGTAGGTAAAATTATGTGACTTAGTAAACATAAACTAGTTAATTATTGAGTTAATATTATTATATTCGGAGTTGTTAAAATCTTTGGTGACGGCTTCTATTTCTTGTTTTGTCTGAAAATAACATCTATTAATGCTTTGATAGTTACAAATTTCTATTATTTTTCTTAATTTATGCTATTTTTTTTTAAACTTGTCTTATGTGAAATTATTTTTCAAAATTGATAATAGCTCTAGTGATGTGGGAAGAAATAAAAGCCACCCTTTTATGTTAGCCATTTACTAGGTAGAAGTTGTACGAACAAACATATGAGACCACTAGGCTTAGTTGATTTTATATTAGGCAAACAAATTGTACAGTGGCAAAGTTAATTACCGCTAAATATGTATTTTTAGCTGCAATTGACACTCTTTGTATATGTTCCTGAAGCCTTTAGCGACATTGGTTCTAATGGCACTTAAGTAATGCCGATAAAGACTTTAACACTCTTTATAATATCAATATTTAATGCCGCTAAAAGTTATTTTATTGAAGTGATTTTATGAAGTATACATGTTATAAATTATCTTTGTATAAGTATGTATATAAATTTAAAAATATTTTAAATAAAATTTCTGACTTTGCTGGTGTACGTCATTCATTTTCATTATTGATCATACACTTGCACTTATAAGAAAAAAGACAAGTGAATGGAACTCTTTTATTTAAGATTTTGTATTTATTTCAGAATAGCGATAATACATAAGTACCTCCTTCAATCTATGCCCGAAATCTCAAAGACACACTTATACTATACTAAGATTCTATTACCCCCGAACATATTTTATTAATAATTTTCTACCCCTTTTCGACCTACGTGGCACTATCTTGTGGGCCCAACGCTGGCTAACTTTTTTTCAAGCTAATGCCACGTAGGCTGAAAAGGGGTAGAAAATTACTTATAAAGTAAGTTCAGGGGGTAATAGGACCTTCGTATAGTATAAATGTGTCTCTAAAATTTGGGGCATAGGTTGAGGGGGTACTTGTGCATTTTTCCCTTCAGAATATTCAATAAATATTTTGTTGTGAACCCAATAATTAAGATGAGACGTGAATTTATAATATGCTTATAACTCATATATTTTAAATTTTGATAAACATAGTATTCCCCCTGTCCCTAATTACTTGTTTATTTTTTCCTTTTTTTAGTTGTTCCTAATTACTTGTCCATTTTGACAAATCAAGAAAAAATAATTTTTTTACCCATTATATATACCATCAATTAATTACTTTGAAAAATATAGAACTTCTCGAAAATCTTAAGTTTTTAATTCACCCAATTCATAATTAATAGGTAAAATAGTAAATTCACTATGTCAATTATTATTTTCTTTATAGGTGTGTCAATTTAAAAGTGGACAAGTAATTAGGGACGGCATGAGTATTTTACATTTAAGAATAACTGAAAGACGCAAATTAATTTTGATAGCTTTGACGATAAAATGAGAGAAATAAATCAATTGGATGATTTTGACTAATTGTAGGGTTGGGAAGGTTTACGGCTAATTAATCACCAACTAATTCATTTCAATTTTCAAAGTTATCATTATTTAGTTTCAATCGTACAAATTGAAAGTACAAATGTTGGCATACTATTTTAGTTGTAGTTGAAATAGTATTTGAAGTTAACATTCAAAAAGCTTTGTTTTCTTTACAAATGCATATATAATTAGATAAACATTTAATTATGAAGATTAGGGTCAACAACCTAAGCATGACACTTGCCCCTTAGCTTAAGATACTAGACATACGAGTAGGGTATGCATTTGGCTTTTCGATTCGGTTTTATACTATTCGATTTGGATTTTTGATTTTTAGTTTTGAAGAAGTGTAACCCAATCCAAACCAAAATAAATTCGATTTGGTTTGGTTTTTCTCTTTTTGGTTTGGATTTTTTCGGTTTGGTTAATCGGTTATGTCAATAATTAGAAGCATACAAAATTATTTGCAATTTAAAAATTTATATATATATA
>NC_028645.1:6319039-6325970 GCF_001406875.1 Solanum pennellii
TGATATATTTATATATATATATATATATATATATAATTAAATTTCTTAAATATACTTTTAAATATAAATCACTAGTAAAACGTAAAACACAATACTTAAAAGTATATCAATTATAAATGTTCAAACATTAGAATATAATATAATTCGGTTTTTTTGATTTTTCGGTTTTCATTTTTCTGAAATCGAAATCAAACCAAAAAACCAAACAAAGTAAGTTATAAATCCAAAACCAAATCAAGAATTCCAAAAAATCAAATCCAAATTAAAATTCGGTTTGATTTGGTTTGTTTTTTCGGTTTAATCAAAATAGTGCACATCCCTACATAGGAGTTTGTGTTAGCATAGACATAATATCCAATTTATGCAACATTTTAAATAATTTCGAGAGTCAATTGAATGTGTTATGTCTTTTAAGTTGTTAATTGTAATTTATAATATCTTTTACATAATTTTTTAATTATATATATATTACTTCCTCTTTTCCTATTTATGTGATAATAATAAATTGCGAGAGTTGATTGAAGTTTTTATGTGTCTTAAAATATTTTAAGTTGCTAATTATTGTAATTTATCACACTTTTAACGTTATTTTTAAATAATATATATTACTCTTTTAAATGTTTGTATGTTTTTATAAATATTTGGGGAAAATGCACAAGTACCCCCTCAACCTATGCTCGAAATTTCAAAGACACACTTATATTATACTAAGGTCCTATTACCCCTGGATTTATTTTATTAATAATTTTCTAGCCCTTTTCGGCCTACGTGACACTATCTTGTGGGCCCAGCGCTTGTTGACATTTTTTTTTCAAGCTAGTGCCACGTAGGCCGAAAAGAGGTAAAAATTACTTATAAAATAAGTTCAGGGGTAATAGGACCTTAGTATAGTACAAGTGCATCTCTGGGATTTCGGGTATAGATTTAGGGGGTACTTATGCATTTTCCTTAAATATTTCAAGTTGTTAGTTATTGAAATTTATAGTACTTTTTACATTTTCTTCAAATGATACATGTTACTTCTTTTGTCCAAACTTATAATGTAGCCCGATAAAATTCCAAGATTCGGCCAAATTTTTATGTCTTTATATATTTTAAACTATTAATTGTCCTACTTTATAGTTTACTTTAATATAATTTTCAAATATATATTAAAAGAAACAAAAAGACAAATAAACTAATATGAGGATTGAAAATTAAAGTATAACGACAAATAACGTTGTTTGGCAAGTTTTACAATGAAGTACAAATGTGGACGTTTCATAAAGATGTATACATAAAAATGTGACATTACGTAAGAACTAGCTATGTGCCCAAATAAGCTAAAGTTTATTGCAACTCAAATAATATTGTGTACAACTTGTTGGGCTTGTATTTACTTTCCTATCAAGTCCAATATCAATTTAAGTTGGAAACTTCCAAAAATATATCAATGCTTTTCGAAAATATATAGTCCAAAAATAAAATGGGCCAACGACACAAATCCACCACTTTAGGAGCAAATTAGTTAAGGAAATTTTTCAAAATGTCAATATTTTAACATTTAATAGGGCTCATTAACAACATTTTCAATATTTAATAGAAATGTTAAATTTTAATTTGTTATGTATTTTATTATTTATTTTTATTTAAATAATATAATTATTTAATAACAAAAGGGAGAAAATCAAGTGAGAGAATATTTAAAAAAAAGCTAAGGATCACTTAATTTTCTCATCAGTTATATTTTCAAATAAAATTTAAACTTTGTTCTTTTTTTCTCCAGAATTTTTACCTTTTTAAAATTATAATAATATCCACAATATATTCTATTTATATTCATTATAGTTTTTTATTAGTTTGTATTCATTCCAATATGTATGTCAAATGTATGTCATTTAAGAAATATACTGTATTTATATATTTTTTTCCCTCTGTAGTTATTTTGTTCTTCAAAAATTCTTGTATGTATTCATTTCAATATGTATTTTATTTGTATTTCTATTTGTTCTAGTTTTTATAAAAATTTTGTATAATAATATATAAAATACAAAAAAATAGTATGATGAAAAAGTGAGAATGAAATATAAATTTGAAAAGAAACAATTGAATATTTGGTGTAATCATTCTTAAATAAAATACATAACTACTTGACATACCTTTAGAATAAATACAAATTAGAAAAAAATGTCAAATTCATAAACTATGCAACATAATTTTTGAATGAATACAAATATTAATTGTATACATACAATTTAAATACAAATTGAGAAAGAATACAAAATTTTAAATTTTTTTATATATATAAAAAGAAACTAATAGGATTTTGTTCTTTATGTAAATAATATATATATCTAGTTAGTATACATTTGGGATGGATTCAATTATGAACAAATACAAGATTCATAACTATACAACATGAAATTTTGAATGAATATAAATATTAATAGCATACATACTAATTTGAATATTAA
The DNA here is from genome assembly GCF_001406875.1 of Solanum pennellii. Taxonomy (NCBI): domain Eukaryota; kingdom Viridiplantae; phylum Streptophyta; class Magnoliopsida; order Solanales; family Solanaceae; genus Solanum; species Solanum pennellii. The sequence continues at coordinate 6,321,493 of NC_028645.1, forward strand.
TTGAGAAAGGATATAAAATTCTAAGAAAAAGTTACAAATATAAGTACATAAAAATTTCATAGTATACAACACAAATCCAACAAAAGTTCATTGATAAAATCTGAAATGTCATAGTCATGTAAAATGTATTCATAAATTATTGAATAACTACAAATGTGAAAAAATATAAAGGAATGAAAAAAAATACATTATCAAAATTAACAAAAACTGACCCCAAAATACAATAATAAAATAACAACTGAATACAAAATACAAACTAATAAATATTGCACAATGTAGATAACAAGAAATTTACAAATATATTCAGTACACATTGTTGAACAAATTGTTATTTAACTTCAACTCAACATGCAAAAATCTAAACATGTAAAAAATATTTAAATACCTCTTCATCAACAATTTGGTCTTCGCCGTCATTTTCTTGTACCCTACGAGTTACGTTTTCAATCTGAATTTGATGAAGACTTTATTCTTGTCGTCTCTTTTCCCTAATTTTAGAAGCAGATCTTACAAGATCCGCTATTTCTTGAGTAATATATAGATTAAATGATTGAAATCACTAGAAATCGTTTTACTAACATGAATAGTGTCTCTTAGAATCATTCTTTGAAGAGTGTTTTATAGTTCTAAACGAGAAGAATTCTACTTTCACCAATGATTTAAACAACAATAAAATCAAAAAATACATCTAAAAGAAAAGAAGATAACGATGAAAATACCTTAATTAGAGGAATTTGTGTGAATCCAGATTTTGAAGATAAAAAAAAAATTTCGGTAGAAAATAAAAAAATTGGAGTTGAAGAGAAGAAGGATTTGAAGGTTGAATAGGAATATGAACATGAAAATGTAGAGAGAGAATTTTATTTTTTTTTACTTATGGGATAAATATAGAAGAGAGAGATATGGGAAAAATTTGTAGATTTTGATTTTTTTAAAATTAAAATAATTTGGGAAAAGTGAACTATGGATATACATAGAAATGTAAATAAATTATTTTTTTAGTAGATAAAATAGGGGTTTAATTAGAATACATATTCTTTTTCAAAATAATGACATTTTTGACATTTTAACTAATATTTTTAAAGTAGTGAGTTTTTTACTAATTAAGTTATTGATTTTGACTAGTTTGCTAATTTTTCCAATTAGTTTATTCGTGTGAGTTTTCAATATTATGAATCTTAATAAAATTTGGATTTTGAATACATGTATTTGGCATGTTCATATATATGTATCTCTATATGAGGTCAAAATTAGATGTTATTTGTTGTAGATACACTATATCCAAGCGGGTTCAACTCTCTTTCTCTCCTCTCTGTTATCGCACTCGCCTCTCTCCTTATGTATTTGTATTTTATAATGTATCTAGTATTCTAGATATGTGTCTCTAGTATGTTTTGCATGTATTTAGAATACATAGACTATCACTCGCTCGCCTCCTCATACCTCGCTTGCCTCTCTCCTACTCGCTCAGTTCTCAGAGTCTCTCCTTATTTCAGTGTATCTCATGGTTAAATACACGCATCTAGGTGTATCTGACGTGAAATCTAGTGTGAAATTAAATATTAATAAGACAATAAGTAAATATTTCAAACTATAGGAAAAAATAGTAAATATGATAGAAATGTTTGTGTAATTAAGTAGTTTTTCATATAAAACATTATATCACATAGCTCGATATATAATATTATACTATATTATATTTGGGAAAAATATTACACGTAATGTGTCTATCTTGTATAAAGTATACAATAGTATATAGAATAATGTGCTTATACAAAAACATGGCCTATATTTATATCCACCGGAGTTCTCTCCCATGGCGTCCACCACAACTTCATTCTCCATTTACACTTATATTTCATTGTATATTACTATATTTCATTGTATATTATTATATGTCATATGTATATCAATGTATAAAGTTGACATATGCGTGATATATTATTGACATACACACAAAACATGACGCACATAGCATAAAGTAATATATAGACTAGTATGTCATCGAATGTATTCGTATCTTGTGTTTATATGTAAAATAATTAGGCGTGTTTGTGTAAAGAATATTGTTTTCCATGAAAATTGATTTCCTAGAAAAAGTTTTCTCGAAAAACAAGAAAAAATTTTAACTGATTTTTTAGTGTTCGGTAAGTATGCCAGAAAATATTACTTCAAGAATATTTATATATTTTCTAACAGAACATTGTGAAGACGATATAGGATGGAGAGTGGGTGTTCGAGGGTGATGGTTGAGGGCTTTGATGGTCGAGAAGGAGACAATAAACTTTTCATCGATCATTATATAAAATGAAAATTTTCCCTAATATATAACTATGAATTTAACAATAAGATACAATAAAATTTTGTTGTGTATATTTGTAGAACATATACAGCTATTATATCATATCACACCAATATTAGATTAAGAAAGCATAAATTATCGACTTGTGTTAGCTATCTAGTTATCTTTTATTGCAATTATAATGTGTATTATTAAAGAATATACCAAACTGAAACCTTAAGTTGATTGATAATGCAATTGTACCTACCGCAATTGTATAAAAAGAATTAAAACAAAATAATGTATATTGTGTATACCTCTTGAGATATATATCTTGAAGCCCACCGGCACGTGTACAACATAATTTTGTGAACTAAAATTTGGACATATTAAAAAAATCATTTAGAATTTATGGATTCGATTGAGATTTGAATTTAATAACATAATAATTCTCAATTAACTTTACTGATTACTGAGCTTCATAATTTTCAATATTATAACTTACAATGACATAATACGTAAATATATCTTTTCATTTGGTCTCATTTTACATTTATATTTTTCAATTTTTGGTGTGTACAAGTAGACACTTAAACTTATATAAAGTTGAATGAGTAGAGACTCATGAGTCCTGTGTAACATAATACCGTAGGACATCATGTAGGTCGGTTCTACAATCTACAATCAAAGAAGAATTTATGATATTTGATTATTCGGCGAGAAAGTACATTGAGAGAGTTTCTACAATCTACATGAAGCTGCATTTCTTTGTTTTTTTTCTCATTTGATGTTTGATATTTGCATTAAAATTTAATTCGTTTAAATTCATATTGCATTAGAGCTTATTTAGAGAGTCGTTTGGTAGAATGTATAAAAATAATGTTAAATATAGTGTATTAGTTATACTTGCATGAATAATGTTTGTATTGGTTATACTTGCATTAATAATGTTTGTATTGGTTATACTTGCATTAATAATGTATGTATTAGTTGTGCATGCATTAGTTGTACATACATTATTTCTTATTCATTGTTTGGTTTGGTTTATTAAAAATAACATGCATCGTACAAAATTATTTATTTACAAAAATATCATTCACAATTATGGTAAAAAAGATGTAAAAGTGCTTCTGAGGGATATTTATGTCTTATGTATGCATTAAATCCCTTTGCATTATTACTAATACCTAGAAATTCATGGTATTAGTAATGCACTCCACAATACACATAGAGTGAAAAAAAGTACTACTAATCCACAAGTTATACACAACATGAAAAAAAGATACTACTAATACACAGAACTAATGCAAATATTATTTTTATTAACAAACTCTACCAAACGACCCCTTTGTACTCGAGATTTTCATATTTTGCTTAGTCTTGACGTTGCAGAGTTTACTTACTGAAACTATCCTAAGAGCCCGTTTGGATTGAATTAAAAATAATAATTTTTTTAAAAGTAACTTTTTAAAGTGTTGAAAGTTATTTTAAAAATATGTAGTTACATGCTTGGATAAAAGTTTGTAGTTGAAAAAAGGCATAATACATAAATATGCATTTTAACTTGGCTTCAAATCACATTTATATCCTTCAACTTTTGGTGTACACAAATAGATTAAACTTGTATAAAGTTGAACAAGTAGACACACATGTCCTACATGGCATTTTTTGTCCTACGTGTGTTGTGCCACGTAGGACTCATTTGTCTACTTGTTCAAGTTTATATAAGTTTATGTACCTACTAGTGCATAACCAAAGTTGTAACGGTATAAATGTGAAATGAGGTCAAGTTAAGGAGCATATTTATGTATTGTGCCTTGAAAAAAAAGTTGGTGATAGCATTGGCAAATATGTATTGTTAAACACTTTTTTAAATCAAAATGCCTGAAAATTAACAAAAAAACAGTTACATAATAAAAAAAATGATTAGTCTAAGGTTTTTATTTCTAAGAAAAATTAAAACAAAATTAATTTATATTTTAATTCAATTTTAGTAACTTAATATTTAAGTTAATTTTAAATGTGCAACTTATTTTAAATTTCAAAAATATAAAATTTGGATAGATCACATGAAAGAATTGGAGAATTGTTTAAAAGAATTAAGGATAAAAAAGTACTATACTTTGTCAAAGTAGAATGACTAATAATTTATTTTTTAAAAAAAGTATGGGTCACCCCCCCCCCCCCCTTTTTTTTT
>NC_028645.1:6326494-6348732 GCF_001406875.1 Solanum pennellii
GGGGGGGGGGGGGGGCTAGACCTTACTTTACCAAGTATGGGTGACCCTTCTTTTAACTTTTGAGTTATTTTAAGTCACTTTAAATTTAATTTAAGTTGCTCTTATAATTACCGAACATTTTCACAAATCCAAACTGGCTTTTTAGTCAGTTTAATCAACTTAAAAGCCCATTTAAACAGACACTAAGATATGTATCCTTAATTTCATTACGATTCAATTATATCATTTTAACACATAAAAAAAGATAAGTCAAATAGTTAAATATAAGAATCGAATTGAACCATAGGAGAAAAAGTAGTTTAGCCTTATCATAAGAACCTTAAGAAGTGATGAATGAGACGATCTATTAATTAATCTCCAAAAAATTTAAAAAGAGGATACCATTATATAATTTGCCGGTTCTAATTAAGTCTTATTGGATTCCATTATGGATTGCAAAGTTACTACTTTTTGTAAGACCTTTTCTTAATTAGGGAATAACAACTACTCTAGAAAATGGTTTAGTGACAATTATCACTCTCTTTTCGTAATGTCAATAAAACTTATGTCGATGTTAGATTTATCATTCTTTGTCAATGTGTATACTTATTATCAATAAAAGTTATTTTTATTGTGGTGTAATTAGCCAAAAAGGGATACTTGTCACTTTCCTTTAAACTATTCTTCTAAATTGAGCCAAAAAAAAAATTAAAAAATTACTTTGGACACTATAAAATAATTTTTTTTAAAAAAAAAATCAGCTATGTATACATGTGATTTTGTCATGTATGAAAAGATATTTTCTCAAAAAAATGCAATAAATAAATAAATGTTTAGTAAGGTTAGCATGAATATATTGTAGAGAAGGTGGCAGACATAATGCATGAAGAAATTCATAGGAAGTGATGAAAAGAAAGATACTTATACAACAAAAGTCAAAATGAAAGAAAGAAAGAAACTATTTCAAAGCATTAGTGGATTCTCTTCTAGTCATGACTATAGTCTATAAATTTACTGTTCTATAATTTGGAAGCTAGCAAAGTTCATTTTCAACATTGTGTTCTATTAAGATAGAAGAAAAAATTATCTCAATTTGTCACTAATTAGATGTTCTATTTTGTCTTCAACAATCCTCGTAGACAAACACTCACGATATACATTTTTGGAGTTTCAAACCATAATTACTTAAATCACCATATTCAACCCATACTTACATAAATTCCACTAGTTTAGGAGTTGATTGCTTGGATTTACTCTAATTTGCAATATTACGTATTTTTTCGGATTTTGGGGTCTCCAGATACGTCAAGATAATGCATTTCGATTACATTCGATCAAATTTAGGTGTAATTTGTTGTAGATACATTGTGTCTAAGTAGATTTAAATGTATCTGACATACATAGCAAATCTCGCTTGTCTTTCTCTTATCTCGCTCGCTTCTCTCTCATGTATCTAGTATCACTTCAGATACATACAAATACATGTATCGAGCGTATATCTAGTATGATTAACATCATGTATATACGATGTACGTATGAATATTGCTCGCCTCTCTCTCCAGTCTCTTTGTCTCTCTTCCTATTTTTACATATCTGATAGCAAAAATACATTAAAAACTCTGAATTAATGATACGATGCATAGCATTTCTAAGCTTCTAAACGATGCAATTAATTATACACCATAATTCTAAGCTTCTACACGATGCAAATCCATAGTGTGGCTACACTAAAATTATGTTGTTTAATTTTATCCCACGTACATTTCACTTTTTTCCTACTTTTTGAATATTTTAAGCCACCCCATTATTGCTTCAACTATGTCTCATGTCGTATTATATGTATGTCAAAAATGTTTCCATTGGAAGCATTCATGAAAATAACACAAGTGTATCAAACAAATACATGTCTAAAAAAATATTTTATTATTTAATAAATTTTTACAAAATATAAATCAATCAAATGAATACGCAAAAAATATATCGATCACCGAACGAGAAATCAAAACAAACAAAGCTATTTGACTAGAGGATTTTAAAGGTCTTTGTGAAAGCAAACTAGTCAGATGTTCATGCAATAAATAATAATAATCCATCTAAAAGTAAATGCTTTAATTTGTTAGGCAGTGCCAAACGTGCACTTTGAATAGGGTTTAGACTCTTTTTTTTTCCAAATGAAATTTTCCAAAGATGAGTCAATAATTCACTTTTTTTTCCCTTTAACACCTAACATACCCTAAAATCAATCCTAAAAAAGGCTAATAAAAAAGCAAATAATTTGCAATCAATAATGGAATCCAAGGACTTACATATTAGAGACTAGGCAAATTAAAACAGAATATAATCCTCTATTATCTTATGGATAGATTATATCAAATATAATTTGTCACTTTCTAAGGTTGATCAGATAAGACTTAACTATTATTTGTGGTTTTGTACTAACTTTAATTACCATCCATTTGGAATTATTTTTTTAAAAAAAAGAGAGAGCCAACAAGAGAATATTAAGGTGAAAAATTCATTTTTGTACAAAGATGTTTATATATTCCATGATATAAGGCCTCCTCTTGATCCTTTCTATTTTCTAAGAAGGTTTACACTATATTATAATAAATAAATCGGGCTTCTCATTATTTTTCTTCTCTCCTTTCCTTTAAGTTCTTATTTCAACTGAGGACACATGACATAAGTTAAATTAATGTCTATGAGTTAATTGATCAAAGTAACTATTTCTTAATCATAATCTAGATTATTGTAATCTCACGATCTAACAACATATTATCATGTTCATAAATATAATAATAATAAAGATAAATAATCAAATTTGTTGTTAAGATTGTAAAATTACTTATTTTAGTAGTTTTGTTAAAGATTAACAAAAGTTCAACATTGATAGTTAATAAGATGAGTCGACTCTTTATAAGGCTTGGGACAATCCTCCTTTTTTTGGACTGACTTTTAACGTGTTCAAAGCAACATAGAATGTTAAAAGAATAACAAAAGTCCCACCAAACTTATAAGACACTTGGAAGAAAGAAAAAAAAAGTGGGAAAATAAAAGAGCTAACAAATTTAGGCTTCTATTGGTTTTAAAATGTTAGATTTTTTCTTCTATATTCCACAATATTAAAAAAAATAAAGGAGAAGAAGGAGAAAGTAATAATTGGAACTCATACTATTTTTCGTATAGCTTTCAAATATCTGAATTTTAAATATTTATTTAATTTTGATAATTAATTAATTGATTCTAATAAAATAAAATGTGATAAATAAAAATAAATATATAGAAACCCAAATTTCATGCCGGCCAATTAATAATTAGTATTTTAGTGTTGTTGATACCTTAAGATTGGTATTTATGGATATTCATAGAATAATGTCACCATAAACCTCTCTTTAATTTCCAACTGCTAAATTGTCTAAGTTGAAAGCTATGCTAGATATATACTCCCTCTATTTCCTACTAAGTTGTATTTGGGGAAAAATAATTTCGAATTAAAACAAGTGATTATTCACAAAGTTAAAATATATTTACTTTTAAAAAAAATTTGGTCCTTTTATGAATGAATTAAATTTTACGTAATTAAAAAAATCATTAAGGAGCTATACTTTATGACAAGTGACAAAGAACATGTACAATAGAATTTTAAGAACACTTTTCAGTTGTAATTGGGTTGCATCATCAATCAGTCTTATCCGTTTTTCATTTCTCTTTATGATGGATGTATTGATACAATGTATACAAGGGAAGGTGTCTTTGATGTATGCTGTTTGTAAATGATATAGTTGTACGATAAGCTATACTAGATAGGGTCAAGTATTGGTTAGTTAAGAATTCGCACATTTTGAAGGTAAAAGCATCGGGTGTGAAGATATTGAGATAGATGTGTGGGCATATTGTTAGCAGAGATAAGATTAGGAATGATCTGGGACAAAGTGAGAGTTGCTTATATAGGAGACAAAATGAGGGAAGTGAGACTGAAATGGTTCAGACAAGTGAACAGGAGATGCACGTATCACATCACTAAGGAGGCCATGTGACAGGTTGACCATAGTGGATATGAGGATATCAGTTAGAAATAGGTCAAAAAAGTATTAGAAGCGGTGATTACATTTTGTCATTTTATTGAAGGTCTAGGTAGTAAATTTATCGTCTAGTTTTTTTATCAATATTATTTTTATTTTTCTCCTACTATTTTATTCTTCGAATTTTTCAGCTTTTTGAACTTGATTATCATTTTTTTTTGTTTTTCATCAGTGTCTAGTACCCACATTGGAATCCGACTATTTCAAATTTGTGCCGTATAGATTCCATTCGAGAGAAAGCACTCCCTACCAAAAATTATTATTATTATTGATAACATGTATAAGGAAGAAAACATCACTTATTATGAATTGGAGAAAGTAGTACTCATATATCATCAAATATTTAATTAAATCACTACTTAATAATTGATTTCAAAGTATTCACATTGAAAAGTATGTGATATAATATATTCCCAAACCTAGTCTACCTTAGAATTGAGTTAGGTAGAATTCCATTATCATTCATGATTCAACCTAAGGTTTTTCAAATAGTAAATCACATTATTAATGTATACGAAATCAAAATTATATATTCCTAGCTACCTAACCTAATTACTATTGTTTTGTACGTGACCAAAAGAGGGATGCCCCTATTAATATCTTATTAATGACTATATTCATGAACCTTTTTCTTTCGCAAGAACTTGTAACATTGGTATGATTTGATGGTAATGTGTCCCACACCTAAAAAAAAATTAAAGTATTAAAGAGAAAGTTGTAATGGAATTTAAAGCGTTAGGACATTATTTTATTATATTCCAAAAAATAAGTCTATGAAATCAAAGTTTTTAATTAAAAGAATATTTACACTTGACACTTAAAAGAAGGATAAGAATTTATGAGTGAAAACTCGACTATTTTACTTGAAACTCTTATAAGAAATTTTTTAATATTTCATCAGTCAAATTCCATGTAGCAACCTTGACCTTCACTTTGATATTTTTTTTAAAAAAATAACAAAAATTCTCACCTTTAAGTTCTCTTATTATTATTATTCCTTATTAGTTTTACAAATTTTCAAAATTCCTCATTTTCATGCATCAGATTAATGTATCAGCGCATCAAATTAATGTAGCTCGCGCATCAGATTAATGTCTCATGTATAAAATGTAAATCAGATTAGTGTATCATGTATAAAATGTATGTATCTTACTTAACGATTAATGTCTCGCGCATTAGATTAATGTATCAGCACTTATATTATTATATCAGTTTGAGAGATCTCAGTAATTATAAACTTGTAAGGGACAAATGATAATTTTGCCAAAAAGGTATGTAATTTCTATCATTTGCCATTTTTTTCATAGTGATTAGTGATCGTACATTATAAGAATATTTGACATTTAAATAATTGATTGTTATAGAAAAAAAAACATCCGAAGTTCAAACTTTTTATTTTTTTAAATGTTAATAAAAATATATTTAAATTTGAAATATCAAAAGATAGATATTCAAATTGTTATAATAGGTACAATACTTGTGTTGAAAGCCTGTAATTAATTCCTGGTAGGTGGTTGTAGATGTAAGTTTTATTACCAAACGAGATGATATATTAGTATTATATAAATATTCATAGGTTATTTTAAATTAAAAAATATGTTTTCTCTTTCGTACTATAGTCTATATATATCCTAAAAATAAGATTGAAAATCAGGCTAGTGATCGACACATTTAAAATTCATCTTGAGTTTAGATTTGAAATACTATATTTTTTTTCAAAACTCTTTTCATGAAAATTCTGAATAGAGCCGTCAATATGCGCTAGGCCCCTTGGGTCGGCCTGGCCTAACCCGAAATTTAATAGGGTTGTACTAAGATTTTTGAAGCCTATTTAAGAAAGGGCTTTTTAGCCCGGCCTGAATAAGCATGTTGATTTTGATGGGCTTGAGAAATATAGATAGGGTCGGCCCGTGGGCCAATAATAATTAATTAAAAAATATAATATAATATTAAAATTTAAAATTAAAGAGAGTCCAAATTCAAACTAATTAGCTTAATATTTTTATTTATATATTTATAGTTTTACTTGAAAAAAAAACTTAATAAATAGAGATAATTTCAGAGACCTCCCTCTAGGCTTCGCTCTATAACACTCACCTTCCCTGTGGTTTACGATATTACGTCTACCTCCCTTATTTTCATTTTCTTGGAACCATTCTTTAAACCTATTTAAATAAATATAAATTGATTTAGATTTAACAAATTTACCCTTATATATGAATGTTTAGATCTAATTTTCAATGATTTATCTTTATTCGTTGGATCATGTTTCTTCTTCGCTTGTGGAAATGTTTAACTAGAACAAAATCTTATCGTTCTTATCGAATTTCTTTCTTGGGAAGTTCAATTTTGTCTTCTATTTGAAGAAATTGTTGCCGGAAAATGATGTGTTATTGTGGGGGGGAAAATTACGTGAATTGGTAAAGGTGAAATAGAGATAAAGAGTTAATATTTGGTGAAAATGTGGGTCAGCTTAGTTGAAGACTTTGATTTTTGTTGGATTAAAAAAAAAGTCTTTGTGTTAATTTATTTTTAAAGTATTTGTTAAATGAGTTATTTTTTTATATAATATTTATTAATAAGAAGAAATTAATATAAAAAAGAGTAAAATTGTCAAATCTATATTAATTTATATTTATTTTAAATAGATTTAAATAATGGTTATAAGTAAATGAAAATAAGGGAGGTAGACGTAATATGTAAATCAAAGGGGAGGTGAGTGTTATAGAGCTAAACATGGAGGTCTCTAAAATTATCCCTAATAAATATTACAAAAATAATTTTATTTTGATTTGATTAACAAGTACTAACATTAACATCATGTAATATTATTTTTTCGATATTTATGTTAATATTTTAAATTATAATTTAAAATTTAATTTAATAATTATAAAAAATATAATTTTTTTAAAAAAATTGGCTGACCCGTCAAGCCTGTAGCCCACGTACTTGTGGGTTGGGCCGACCATTTTCTTGCCCACGCCAAAAATGGGCTAGCTCGGCCTGACCCGTAAAATGTTAAAGTCTGTATGGGTTAGCCCGGATGGGATGAGCTAGCCCATATTGACAGCTCTAATTCTGAATCCATTGCTAGTTATATAAGGAAATAAATATTAAAAATATCTTCAAACTTAATGTAAATTATTAATTTCATCCTTAAATTATTGACATATTGATAGTCTTTAAAACACTCATCCATTTAACTAATTGTACTCACATACACCTCTGATTTTATCACATAAGTAAAATACAATTGCCTAATTATCATCAAAGTCTAGTGTGTTTTCAACACTTTTCTCAACTCTTTATTAAGGATCTCACGCTCTTAATAAGTTTGATACCACTTTTTATGTCACGTAGCAGATTGAGAGTATATTTAAGCTGGTACAATTTTTTTCCTTTGAAAGGGAAGTGTTATCTGTCTTAGACAGGCACGTGACAGGCACGATCAAGTGGGTCCCGCCTTTAGAAATGAGTAATGTCGAATGTCTGTCTAAGATAATTCAAGTTCAAAACCATATTTTCTTCCCCTTTTAGACTTTGATAATCCACACAAGTCTTAGTCACAATTAATGTTGACAATGAAGTATGTATTATGAACTCTGATGTTAACCACTCCCAAATGGTTACTCAATCATATACTAATTTTTTGTTTTTTTATATATGTACACACATATTTAAGTATATAATAATCGAGTCGAAGATTTAGAGTATGATTGTAGAAGTTAAAATTGATTGATGAGTTTATGATTTTTAAATTTTAGAAAACACACCTTAGTGAATGTTTGAGAATTGTTTTGTTCACATTAAGTTACTAAGTTAAAAGAGAATGGTGCCAGAATTTAACTTATGCAAAATCTAACAAAAAACTTCTTTTCGAGTGATGATAAATCGAACAACAAAGAAAAGTGTTGTAATGGTGCAGTTCGTTTGTGATATTGTCTTTTTTGAACCTAGATTTATATTGCTTCATAATGTATCACTAATGTGTAAGGCGTGTCTACTTCTATACTCAATATCTCTCATGTGTTTTGTCGATAGGGGAAACGACTTGTATATAACGAAATTTTGGTTCCAAATAGAGATGATAGAACAAATCTAGCAATCTCAATAGAATTTTTGCTCCACTACGTAACACTTTGAAGGTGGTTGTTGAATCCAAATATAGTCAAATCTTTAAAAGAAAATATAACCGTTATAATGAAATATTATTATAAAAGATCGATTATCTTAAAGACAGAAATAAATCTCACGATCACAATAGAATTATGCTCCACGATGACTACCCTATAAGGTTTGAAGGTGTCTAGCTTAATAACACTTTCTTTGACACAAAAATAGTTGAGAATCTTGGCACATGAAATTATGAGAAAGTCTTTGATTTGATTTGAGACTAGCTAGGAATTAAGTGTAAAAGAAGAAGAAGAAAATATATTAAAAAATGGGTCCTTCAATCCTTCCATAACACAGCTTGCAAATATTGTAAGATAGGAACATTGTCTAGTTGTAGGGTTATACAAATTTACTACCTAAAATAGACCTTATCATAATGCATGGGCCCTTTATTGTGAATTAATCACATACACTAAAGTTTTTTTTTATTATGTGGGGTGGGGTACCTAACCTACTTACCACAATCTTAGGCCCATGCCCTTGACAAAAAGTCCCCCATTTCTTTGACCACAAAACTCCAAATTGTGTTCTAAAAACTCCATCACTTTGTAAAGCAACTAAACCATAAGATACTCAAGTTCTAAATGGACCCTTTGACAACCTCAACAACATATAAAAGGTAAAGGATCATTCTAGTTTATCATGTCAATTGTCATTCTTTTGGCACTCTTGTAGTAATTGAATCTTGGCATCATCTCAAAAAACAACACCATCTCCAAAGGCCGGTGGAATATATATATATAGGTTTAACATATATAGTCCCAACATTCTTGACATAAAACATATATAAATATTAAATTCTGAACTCATAAATATTTCGACGTCGGAAGTATAATGATTAGTTCAATGGTAAAAACATAAAGGTTGTTGAGTGTGTGCATCAAATTCAAAATTTTGATTCCACCTATATTTATATTGTCGATAATGTTATATAGTCTTTGTCTATATAAGAATAAAGTTATACATAAAGTCGATAGTCTATCTGAAACAGTCTTTCACTCTGTCCCATAAAGGTTGAGGTAACAAGGTCTACGTTTATCCTACTCTCTCCAGATTCCACTTGTATATGTTGTGTTGTTGTTTTCATGATAAAGTAATGTTGAAATCCTTTATTTGTTAGGAGTTGTTCAAAAGTATACACAAAAAGTCTTGCATGAGTGAGAACAAGGTCATTGAAATAAGCAAATTAAAGACATGTGGGATAATCTAGTAATTCTTGAAATCACCATAGAGATACTATAGCAATCTTTAGCTCACCACCACTAGTTTTTTCTTCTTCTTTGTATTAGTTATACATTCATTAAAAGAACAATGATGGACAATGAATTCTCCCCTAAGCAGACAAATGAGAGACACCAAGCAATTGATATTGCAAATTCATTGCTTTTAAATGCTCTTAATTTCATCATCTAGTAAGTACATTATTTACTGGAATCAAATGGGGACTCACTTCTTCCAATTTTCTTGCATTTTTGTTACACTCAATAATAATATGCCTTCACATAGGACAAATTGTTTGTTTTCTCCACCAACAATGCACGTTTTAGACTTAAAAATATTTGGGAGGAAAATTACCAAGACCTCTTCTTCTTCTTTTTTATTTTGGTTAACACAAGACACACAGTGTCTGGTGATATCTATATTAAAGTTGAATTTTTAATTTGAAAGAAATTTCATTTAGAGGAGATAGAATTCGAAATCTCTAGTTAAAACGAGAGGAATCTCAATCATCCTATATGATTTAATCGAGAATATAAGATTCGAAATCTCTAGTCAAAACAGGAGAAATCTCAATCATCTTATGTGATTTAATCAACAATGTATAATCTATAGTTGGGATTAATTCTTGTTATGCCAAATTAGATCTCAACTTTCGGACATAATTACCACATGAGTAGGAAAGATCTCAATCATACTATTAGTATTAATTAATTAAGGTTGCATTAATATTTGGTATAAATATTTTGAATCATCGAATCAAAAAACATAATAATTCAGGATTTGATATTTGATATTTTGATATTCATTAAGTAGTTGGTTTGAGTTGTTTTTAAGAAACTTGATATTCGATAGATAGGATAAATAATATTGAAATTCGTATCAAAATAAATACAAATACATATTCTCTATAATATTCTTTTAACTATAAATTTATATATTTATTTTTTTAATAATACAAATTTTCTATAAATGGAAATTTATGTATTTATTTTTTTAATAATACAAATACTTTTATATTCGATAGATGGAAATTTATACGAATCTTTGAATGCACTAATCATTCTTTTTATTATAATACTAGTGTGTAAAAATATCATAATGACAACTCAAATTAACTCAAACAGTACAATTAATGTGTAGATCACAAGGTTTCGCATGTTAGTCAATTAATTAGTTCAGCCAATAATTATGTTGTCATTAAGAGCCTCAATTAATTATTAATTACTCTCTGATTTGACAACCATTATAACTAGCTTATCATTAGACATCTATAACCTATATTTGCATTATACTTTTATTTTATCATTTTAATATTTTAATCCAACAGTTAGCCGTTAGTAATTAATTTTAAGCATTACTTTATATATGGAGGATTATGCCTAAGATTGTTTAGATACCAATACCATGTACCAGCTTTCTTTAATTTATTCATTTAATATATTATTTTAAAAAAAAAACACATGCAATTTGAAATTAGGCATCAAATACATAATTTGACACCAAAATAAATTATTTTTACTTTTCACGAGTATAAATAATTGTCCCTCAAAATTTGAACATAATATAGAAAAATAAAACTATTTTGAAAAAGTAATACTAAATTGATGATTTGTGGAAGGGGGGAAACATTAGTTGTCTAAATATAGTTCAAAGTAATTCTTGGAGATATTTTCGATTCTCTATGGGTATTAAAGTAAAAACAATAGGAAAAATTACGGGTATAAGTAATTATATATTAGTTAGTTACTTAACATAATTATAATTTATTTTAATTATAATTTACGATCTATTTTTAGCTATAATTATGTGGCTCAATTTTTTGGTTTTCTATCATTCGCACATTTATATAATTCGGAATTTGAATAAATTTTGTATAATTTGAAATTTGTATAACTGTTTACATTTTTTATGTTTGTATTTGTATAAATTTGTTATTTTGATTTTATACAAAAATAACTGAATTATATAAATCTAACCGCTAATTATACAAACCTGCGAATTATCTGAAACGAGGCAACTTAAACTATAGCTACAACTCGTAAATATGCAAATTATAATTATGAAGCATAGTTAAATTTATGATAGTGGCTATTTGTGAAAGTTCCAATATTTGATGAAAAACACTTTTATAGATCCTTTCTCTAATCTGACTCTTATTTCCTATAATATATACACACGATCCTTTTAAACCATGATTAATATAGTGAAACAAGGAAAAAAAACATGGTGTTATCATTAGTGCATTTTCTTAAATCTAGTCCTATTGAAATTTTAAAACAAGTCATACTAATTGAATTATACGGCTAGAATTAACCACTTTAATTAAGTAGCTCTAATTGAAGTAACTATTTTTATTTTATTTTATTTTACCCTTTTCCAGGGCACTCCAACATTTTTCTCTTTTGATGACACGAATTCACAATTTTAAAATTAAAAGTGTTAACCATCAAAACAACTTTCTCTCGTCATAACTACTTTATTAGTTCTTCAAACAAAGTTTTATTACTCATCAATGAAATTTCTAGTGAAAATTCATATATGCATGGAAGTGGCTTCCAAAATGTATAATAACTATTACATTGATGGGACAACTAAACAACCAAAATACTATCACAATATATGCAGTAAATATGGTCATTCTCGTTTCGTATGAACTAGAGAATATGCACTTTTACTTTTCGAGACAAATTCACGCCATTAATAAGGTTTACATGGAGATCCTTAAAAAGTTTCAGTCAAAAATTCATGGAAATCATGTATCACCAAAAATTCATGAATTTAAGCACATATAAAATGGTAAATTTGTGTATCTCCATTTTGGGCCTCGTTCGTATTTGAAAATGTGGATGTTTATTTCTCGTAACTTACTCACACCATTAATAAGGTATTAATGGATGCCCACAAAAAAAATTGGCCAAGAACTCATCTTGATCACCTATCACCAAAAATCAATGGAGTATAGCATACGCCAAACAATGGATTTGGTCATTCCCGCTATGGGTCGCGTTTTAACTTGAAAATGCGGACGTTTGTCCTTCGGGATCAACTCACGCCATTAATAAGGTCTTAACAGATGCGCACAAAAAAACTCGGCCAAAAATTTGTCGGGATCACATATCACCAAAAATTCATGGACTATATCATACGTAAAATGGTAAATTTGGTCATTCCCGCTCTAGACCTCATTTGAACTTGAAAATGCAGGCGTTTGCCCCTCCAGACCAACTCACGCCATTAATAAGATCTTAAAGGACGCCTACAAAAAATTCGACTAGAAACTCGTCGAGATCACATATCCCTAAAAATCTATGGACTACAGCACAGTAAAATGATAAATTTGGTGATTCCCTCTTTGGGTCTCATTTGAACATGAAAATGCGGACTTTTGCCCCTCGGGACCAACTCGCATCATTAATAAGGTCTTATAGGACGCCCACAAAAAAATTCGGCCAAAAATCCGCCAGGATTACGTATCACAAAAAATCCATGGACTATACCACATGTTAAACAATCAATTTGGTCATTCCCGCTCTAGACCTCATTTGAACTTGAAAATGCAGACATTTGCCCCTCTGGACCAACTCACGCCATTGATAAGGTCTTAATGAACGCCCACAAAATATTCGATCAAAAACCCGTCGAGATCACGTATTTTCGAAAATTCATTGACTATAGCACATGTAAATGGTAAATTTGGTCATTTCCGCTCAGGGTATCGTTTGACATGACAAGTGATCTCAAACACTTGCGAAAGCATAAGACTCTTAGTAAAAAGTCTAGAGAAGTGTTGTCAACGCTCCTAAACTTGACAAGAATCTAGGGATGTATTTCACTCAGGTTGAACATCGAGGTTGTATTTAAGTTCAACTACAAATATGTTTTTAAGGCTTTCAATAATTCGAAGATGAAACTTATCATTCACATCGAATTTAGAGATATTCTTAATACTTCTCTCAGTTAAAAATACACTCAATATCATTTTTAGATAAATAATTTGTGTCTTTCAAGATATATTATTGCTGAAACACATTAATTTTGGATCTACATTTAAGATCAAGTAAAATTAAAATAAATTTTTTGATGATTGACATACAAGTTGACATGTGATTATTTTGGATAGGCAGGTTCAAAAGTTGAGATGGTCATTTTGGATAGACAGGTTTATTTGGGAGTGACTTTTGTGAAATAGAAGAAGTGGGAAATTCTAACGCGGAGGTTTGAGAGGTTGGCTATAAATGGTTTTAAGATTGGTAAAGATAGACTGAAAAGGTATTAAAAAGATGTGAATCAAAACATGACACATTTTAGTTTAATAACGACATGATCCTTAGATAGGAGACTGAAAAAGACATGAATTAAAGTAAAATGTAAGTAGATAACAATACAATATGTTATTATTCATATATATTAGTAGATGTAATATTACTCCTATATTTTCTTATCTTTTAATTTTTGTTACTTCTTATATTTCGACTATCATACTATTTTATTGCGATTACCATGATCATATTATTTATTATTTAGGTTATTAATGCAGCCATCTCTTTTGAGGCGTGCAGTGAGAGCCATACATTTACTTATGTGCAGGCCAACATTGATGAGTAGACAAGGGACTCAATAAGGCAGATTTCATCAGAAAGAAATCATATTTGAAATTGTAACACTAGCTAGGTAGTGGAGACATATTGTCATTTTTCTCAATCAATCAATTGAATTGGAAATTTCAGTGTTGATAAGCAGAGTACTATAACATATAGTTGCACAAAATTAATATACAATAAATTTTTGTAATAATCTTATACTAACTTATTGTGTCTGTAAAATGGACATAATATAATGTGCCACAAACAAACCCAACATACTTCACATGCTTATGTATCTATAAAGTCAAGCATCTGACATTTTGAACTAAATCCCATGCTCTTTGTAATTATTACCCTTTTTACTCCTCCCACTCTTTTTTTATTTCAGTATCTAAAAGATTTCGCACACTTATTACAATAAAAACCAATATTGGAATAATCAAACTCTATATATCTAAGTCAAAGTTAATAATATACTCTATTCGTTCCAAAATATTTGTCATATTACGTTTATCAAAAGTTAATTTAACTAATTTTTAAAGGTAAATTAGATTACATTAATTCGATATTTTAAACAAAAAAATTAGATATTCTAAAACTATATGAAAAGTACTATAAATTATAATTTTTTACATATTAATAAGATAAAAAAATACATCTTAAAATGTTAGTCAAAGTTTTTATAGTTTGACTCTAAAAATAGAAACCATGACAAACAATACCGAACGGAGAGAGTAATTGAGTTGATCCATTAAAGAATTTAGTATGTTAACTATTAGAAAAATGTGGATTTACGAGTGAATTTTTGAAGATTAATACGAAAATTTGCAAAAAATAAGTTTTCTACGAATTTTCACACTAATTTCTACGAAAATTTTCATGTAATTTATATTTTTCTTGTCGTGGGTGAACGGGTAGTTCCTCTCTGAATCATAAATTTAAAAAAAGAATCTATTTACCGGCCTTGAACCCTTGACATAGTGGTCAGGACTCAGAAGTTCATATTTTAGCTTTGAATTTTGACTATAAATTTTCTTTTTTATAAGGAGTACTCTATTTTGAATGAGATCCAATTTAAATTAAACAAACTCTAATATGGATATTAGACACAAAATAAGAAATAAATAACAAAGTTGGAGGAGTGAAAATCTTTTTCTTTTTCTTAGTAATTTTTTAATTTAATATTTTCAGATGACATATTTAAAATCATAAGATTGAGAAATATTTGATATAATTGACATATCATTAATTTAAGATCACAAAATTTAAAAATTTTCTAAATACTTTCTTAAATTTCGTGTTAAGTGATAAGAAAACAAATTAAATTCGAAGAAGTATAAACATAAAAATCTCATAAGTTATGAAAACTATCAGATTTCTTCATTTTTACATAATCCTACTAGATAAGTAAATCATGATTCAATCCAAGATATCAAAATATCATAAGACAATGCATTAATATCGTATTATCTCCATGTTCCTTTTATATATAAATATTTATAATTATAAATTTCCAAATAATAATGATTTTATAAAGATATACTCCCCAACAATAGTAGTAAATGGTTATTAATATAAGGGAAAATTGTATGAAATGGCAAATTATTAATTCAGATTAAATGCTATAGTCATAATTTATTTTAATTGTATTTGTAGCAAATATCCCATTTTCTTGTCATTTGATTTTGTATACAATTAGCCATTTTTAGTATACAATTAGTCATTTTATATCGTTCGATATAAAATGTATAAAATGTGTTTGTATTTGTATAAAGTGAGAGAAGAATATATATACAAATACAATATATATTTTCGTCCTATACATTTATAAATATACAAATTCAAATTTTATTATATAAATTATAATGTATAAATAAATTTCACAAAATTAAACAATTTGTATAAAATGAATGTTTATAGCGAATTATACAAATCAAAAGCTTCATAGCAAATATAAAATTAGTTATATAGCGCAATTATACAAACTAGAACTATAACATACGAATATAATTTTTATGTCTGTCATATATAAAATATTACTCTTAATATAATTATTTCATACGATAAGGCTACTAAAAGCAAAGAGCTAGAGCCTCAAATTATTTACGGCCACTCTCTCATATTGTCAAATTTAAAGTGAAATTTTTAAAAAGAAAATATAATTACTTTTTACTTTATATAGGATAGAGATAATAATTGAGAAATGAAATGGCCTTTAGGTAATTATAGTACCTTTTCTTACCTGACTATTTATTTTATTAGCTCATTTGTATCTTAACAATAAACATGAACTTACATATTTTCTATGTTAATATTAAATATTTTTACGTGTCCCAAACAGTCGCACCTTCAGCATGATGAAAAATTCATTGTTGTTTGTGTGTTCACAAATATATCAAATTTATTGGTTGGTCCTTTTCAAATTTCTAAGTAATACTATTTGAATATCATAATAACTTATCAAATTCAGCATAGCATTCAATATTATTATATTAACTTTTTAATTTCTCTAATCGAATTTTATTATTCTACTTTGATGTTATATATTTTATTAAAAATTTATATTGATCCATAGGGTTGTCTCGAGGCTTATGCCTTGTCTTATGCTTAACAAAACAGCCTACTTTACGCTCTCCACTGATATACATTAAATAGAAAAAATTAAAATTTTTGTACGAAATATGATTTCAGACCCCCAATTTTATCGGAACAACTTTGATATGGATTATCTCTTCACACAAACATAAATCTTTCTCTTAAAAATTTAAAATCGTGAGGGTTTTTTACAAGTTATTAACTTATACTAAATTTTATAATTAAGAAAATGATGACTTTGAAAATTCAAATCCTAATTTTTAGAAATATTAGAATAAAAATTATAATTTCAGATGCTTTACTATAATTTAAAATTATAGTTCCAATTATATGTTAAAACATTTATTCAAAATTGAAGGAATATTGATTGTATTTGAAGTGTTAACCTAATAAGGGAATACATGGGAGATATATATAGGAGATATAGGAAGGAGTACCAATCCTAATAGGACTAGGATTAAGGAGTATTAATCCTAATAGGACTAGGATTAGTACACAGTAAATACTAATATTATTTAATACTATTTATTTAATACTATCTGTTATTATCCCCCCTCAAGCTGAGCTGAGCGGAAGCGAACGGAAGCTTGGAACTGAGGTAATCGTGCTGTCGGCTCGGGAGAGGCTTGGTGAGAATATCAGCCGGTTGTTCTTCAGTGGGTACATACTGCACAGTCATGGTGCCGGCCTGAACTTCATCGCGAACAAAGAGACAATCGGTATCAACATGCTTCATTCTGGTGTGTAGGACGGAATTCTTGGCCACACAGATGGTTGATTTGTTGTCACAATAGAGAGCAGGAACAGTGTGAGTGGCGCGGAGTTCGCGAAGAATATATGTGACCCACATGGTCTCAGCAGCAAGAAGAGCAAGGGCGCGGTATTCAGCTTCAGTCGAGGACCGAGAGACCTTGGGTTGTTTTTTTGTACACCAGGAGATCAGGTTCGGCCCCAAAAAAACGAGAAACCCCGATGTAGATTTTCTGTCATTTTTATCATTCGCCCAATCTGAATCTGAGAAACCCCGAAGCTCCAAGTCCCCGGGTCGAATGAGTAAACCACGACCAAGAGTGCCAAAAATGTACCTGAGAATGCGTTTTAGACAATGGTAATCATGTTCACTTGGTTGATGCATGCGCTGAGCAACTCGGTTGACAGCAAACTGGATGTCAGGACGGGTAATGGCCAGATACTGTAGAGCCCCAATGAGGCTGCGGAAGTGGGTGATATCGGCAAAGGGGGTGTCGGCTCCATTCGTAGACGAAGAGACTGCCATCGGTGTTGGTTGACTGGTGCATTTTTCCAGTCCAGCTTTCTGCAACAGATCTCGAGCATATTTTGACTGATGAAGAAACAAGCCGCTGCCTGTCCGAGAAACCTCCATTCCCAGAAAATAATGTAACGGGCCAAGGTCCTTCATTTTGAAGGTAGTATGCATAGCTCGAGTGACATCCTGAATGAGAGCTGCAGTAGAGCCTGTAATAATGATATCATCTACATAGACAAGAAGAATGACTGTACCGTGTGCTGAATGTCGAGTAAACAGACTCGTGTCGTGTACGCAACACGTGAAGCCGAGTCCCTGGAGGAACGTTTTCAGACGTGTGTACCAAGCACGGGGGGCTTGCTTGAGCCCATACAGAGACTTCTGGAGTTTGCAAACATGTTGAGGGAAGCGGGGATCAACATAGCCCGGTGGTTGCGTCATGTAGATAGTTTCATCAAGCATGCCATGAAGAAAAGCATTGGAAACATCCAACTGATTGATGAGCCAATTGTTGCGCACGGCGAGTGACAGTACCAGGCGAATGGTTTCCTGCCGAATAACAGGACTGAATGTCTCGGAGTAATCAAGCCCATACTCCTGATTGTAGCCTTTAGCAACCAAACGAGCCTTGTACCTGGAAATACTGCCATCCGCATTGTGTTTAATTTTGTACACCCATTTACAGCCCACTGGGTGCCGCCCATGGGGCTTAGGTACAAGAACCCAAGTTTTCTGATCAGTCAAAGCCTTAAACTCGTCATCCATAGCATGACGCCAATAAGCATTTTTTGAGGCAACAGAGTAGGTTGTTGGTTCACTATCGGGAAGGGGTGTATTTGGTAGTATGGTAGCCTGAAAGGTTTTGGGTTTAAAGATACCGGCTTTGCCACGGGTTAACATGGGATGAGTATTGGGGGGTGGCACGGGCGGTGGTGATTCGGGGGTGGCCGGGAAGGACCCAAAACGGATCGGGCTGGAGATGTTGTGGGTATGGGGTGGTTCGGGTTGGTTGTGAGTGTGGGTGGTGGTTGCGGGTGTATTGTGGGTGACGGTCGAAGGGGTGATGAGGGGTGGTTGGGTAGTGGGTGGAGGTGTGGGGGAAGGTGGTGAGGGACCCTGTGAGTATGTTGGAAAAAGGGGAAGGACGCCAATGAATGATGTATTTGTGGAGGAGGAAATAGACTCGTAGGGAAACTCATTTTCGACAAATTTGACATGACGAGATATGTAGACTTTATGAGTTTGTGGGTCAAGACAGCGATAACCCTTGGAGGTAGGATGATAGCCCAAAAAAATACAAGGACGGGATCGGGGTTGTAATTTGTGAGTAATATGAGGGCGTAGCCAAGGGTAGGCAAGACACCCAAAGACGCGGAGGTTGGTATAATTGGGAAGTTCTTGGTAAAGGAGTTGATAGGGTGATTTGTTGGAGAGAGTGTGACTGGGCATTCTGTTAATGAGGTAGTTTGCGGTGGCTAGAGCTTCTACCCAAAAGGAGACAGGGAGATGAGATTGATGTAGAAGAGTAACCACCGTTTCAATGAGATGGCGATGCTTACGCTCAGCCACCCCATTCTGTTCGGGAGTGTATGGACAGGAGGTTTGATGTATAATTCCCAGGGATTGCAGAAACTGGCCAAAGATGTTATTGACATATTCCTTTCCATTGTCACTTCGAAAAAGTTTAACATGAGAATTGAATTGTGTTTTGACCATTTTTTCAAAAGTGACAAAGGTGGTGTATGCCTGTGATTTGTGTTTTAGTGGGTACAACCAAGTGTATTTTGTAAAATCATCCACAAAACAAATATAATAGCGAAAACCAGCAAATGAAGGAACAGCAGTAGGACCCCATAGGTCAGAATGAATAAGTTGAAAAGGTGCAGTTGTACGCTTCTCAGATAAAGTAAAAGGTAATTTATGAGATTTAGCAATTGAACAGGAGTCACAATTGTTTACATGAATGGAAGAAAAACCTAATTGAGACATTAAAGAATTTATTATTTGAGTAGACGGGTGACCCAGACGACTGTGCCACAACAGACTGTGGCCATCAGCCGAAAGAGCCACCGGAGCCACAGGAACGCTTTCTGAAACTGGGTGGGCAGACGAACTTGTGCCAGGAAGAACGTACAGACCATGCTCACAGGGGCCCTGAAAAATCACCCTCTTGGTAGTATTGTCTAGGATCTGAAAATCATTAGAGGTGAACAAGAGTGAGCAATTATTGTCTTTTGTGAATTGGTGAACTGAAAGGAGATTGGATTTAATAGAAGGGACGTGGGTAAGGTTACCTAGGTGAAAGATAGCGGTGGGGGTTTTAATGGTACCCGTGCCAGTGTGAGAAATATTAAGGGACTCACCGTTGCCAACAGTAATACCATTGGAGCCATGATATGGATTTGGAGCGTTAAGCTTGGATAGATCAGAAGTAACGTGCATGTTGGCCCCAGTATCCAACAGCCATTCAGAGGAAGGGCCGGCTTGAGATGCATAATTGGCACGGTTATCACTATTTCGGCTCTCCTCATACCGAAACCAGCAACGAACAGCGGTGTGTCCTGTTTTCTGACAGATTTGACAAGTTGGACGATCCCGCTCGTAAGTGCCCTGCCCGCCGCTGGAAGATGACTGCCCGCCGCTGCCGAAGGAGTGCAGGCTGTTGTTGCTGCCGTGCTGCTGACCGTCGTACGGCGGACGACTGCCCTGCCGACCGCCGCGCCCGCGGCCTCCGCTGTTTCTGCCGTAGCCGCCGCGGCTCCCCTGCCGGCCGCCACCACGCCCCCCGCGATAGTTCTGGCTTGCGGTGAGGGCGGTGGCCGGCTCCATAACAGCGGCTTCTCGGAGAAGAAGTTTGCTCTCCAGATCCACGTTGATTTCTTCACTTTTTAGCCACGAGGAGAGAGTAGCCAGGTCAACGGGCGTTGGACTGATGCGAACCGCCTGTTTAATGGAGGAGTAAGCTGATGGGAGCCCCCGAACGACGCACATGACGAGATCTTTTTCGGGAATGATTTCGTTCACGGTGTCGAGGGCTGTGATGATGGTGGAGACCTCGTCTAAATACTCCGCCATAGTTTTCGTGCCTTTGGTAATTGTGTGGAGACGATCACGCAATTGAAAAATATGAGAGTGGGAAATTGATGCATAGCGTGTTGCGAGGGCCGTCCACAGGGCTGAAGCAGTTGTGTAGGATCGGACGTGTTTCTGAACCGTGGGAGAGATGACCGCAATCAAACATGATCGGATCTGGCCATCCACGGCTTTCCAGGCGGCATGGGCCGGATTGGTTTTTTCTGATTTGTCCGTGGCGGTGATGACTGCCGGCGGCGGTTCTGTGCTTCCATCGACGTATTTGAGAAGGTAATTGGCCTCAAGGGCTGTAAGAACGGTGATTTTCCATGTAGGGTAATTTATGTCTGATAATTTTTCGGGAATTAGGGCATGAAGATGCCTGAGAAGGAGTTTAACGCCAGAAGGAAGTGAATCGAGAGGATCCACCTCGGTTGTCATGGCTGCCGCCGCCCAAGAGAAGAGAGGGAACGATCGGTGCCCTAAAGAGAGAAAAAAACCTAGAGAAAAGAAGATCTAGGTTTTCTGGCTCTTATTACCATGAAGGAATATTGATTGTATTTGAAGTGTTAACCTAATAAGGGAATACATGGGAGATATATATAGGAGATATAGGAAGGAGTACCAATCCTAATAGGACTAGGATTAGTACACAGTAAATACTAATATTATTTAATACTATTTATTTAATACTATCTGTTATTAAAAATTATAATCTGAAATTTCACCTTTAAGAGGTCGTTTTGTATAAAGATTAATAATGCAAGGATTAATAATGCTAGATTAGTAATGAAATGATTAGTAGTGCAGGGATTATTTTTACCAAGTGTTTGGTTCATTGTTTCCACTTCATCTTGTGTTTGCATTAAAACTTTATTAAAAAAACATCTTTCTAATTATACCCTTGAATTACTATGCAGTTAGTTAAGGTAAATAATTGCGAGACAATATTTATTTATGAAAGGAATAATTTTGTTGTCATGTTTGCCTTTTGTTTTTTACTTAAATTATTTGAGAATAAATAAGTGTCATTTTAGTAAATTGATCACTAACAAATGTCAATTTTCAATTAAAGAAAAGATAAGCTATCAACTTTTAAAATTGAAAAGACGGTAAACAATAATAAAATTGAATAAATCATCTACATTTACGCATAAAATTGCAAGTTGTAATTTTAATATATATTCAATTTTATAAATTGTTCAAAATACAAATAATTAGAAAACCACACAAACATATATATATATATATATATATATATATATA
>NC_028645.1:6355963-6464379 GCF_001406875.1 Solanum pennellii
ACAAATTTGGTATCAGAGCACTAGGTTCATCGGTCTCTAGAGTACAAGAGCAATGTCTAGTAGAGTCTTGCGGATCGGTATGAAGACGTCCATACCTATCTTCGAGAGGCTATAGGACATTTAGGAAATATTCTGTTCTTTTATTCATTATCGTGCACACTTGACCTGGTAGAAATTCTAATCTTGATATCTCATTCTCTCTCAGATGGCGATTTAGGATATCTTTTGATTGGCTTTGAAATCATGTCTAATACATATTATCAATTTGCTTAGATATTACATAATTTGATATGGGATATTTTTTGATTAGTTTGAGTATCACGTCTGTTAAATATTATAGATTGGCTTGAATATCATGTCTGATACAAAATATTATTGATTGGTTCGGATATCACATTTGTTATATGCTTGATTATTCTCTTGTTTGTTGAGTTAGTGAAGTGAATTTGTTTGTGGTCATGTACTGGGATACGTTTCATGTTAATGTACGTTAAGTAAAAAATTGATGATTGAGAGTCTTGTTGTCTTGTTGTATTGTTGACTCTGTTGATGTGCATTGTGGTTTTTGTACTAATACTACACTTATTATTTTTTTGTTGAGTACATGACATTTCAGGCGGGTGCTTGACAACTTTAACTGTGATTCCCACATTATCTTAATTCAAGAGTAAGTTACTTCCTCCATGTTTCACAAATTCATCCTTATTGTCTTAATTAATACATCGGTTTGGACTCCGACTCTTTAGAATTGGTTATTTATTTTGAGGGTTACATCCCTTTATTTTAGACTATGTATACACAATTTTCTAATTTTTGGGGAATACTTCGCAAGTGTTTACACAATGTGATTTTTAGATATAAAAAATCTTCATTTCTTTTGCTTAAACTGTTATTTTAGATATAGAGTTAATTACAAATCGATTAGTAGTTAATTCTTGATTCTCCTATCAGAGATTTTTTAAATATGAATATCACTCGCAACAGATTAAAATCGTGACAAAAGTGACATGAAAAAAACATAGAAAGTACTAACATACATGAAAGATAGAAACAATATGACACAATATTATAGAATAATATTGGCTACAATGATTTATTACTTGTGAATGATTTGCAAATCTTTCAACATAAATAGAAAAAGAGGAAATAATATATAATAGCAAGCAATTAATACAAATTAAATGTTATAATTATAATTTGATTTAATTGTATCTCGTAGCAAATTGTTGTTATTTTGCCTCTCTCCGGGGTGAACCTCACTCGCCACTCTCGTTCTCGTTGGGCAGTCTCGCTCGCCGCTCTCTCTCTTTTTACACAAACACAAATGTGTTTGCGTTTGTATAAAGTGAGAGAAAAGTATATATATATATATATATATTTTCGTCGCAGTACCCCTTTCCAGATCTCGCTTATATATACATATATTTTCGTCCCACTACCCCTTTTCAGATCTCGCTCGCCACTCTCACTCGTCTTTCTCACTTTATTGTACCAACACAAATGTATACATTGGTATGTGTTTATATAAAGCGAGAGAAAATTGTATATACAAATTAAATACAAATGCATATCTTTGTCCTATACACTAATGATTATACAAATACGATCTTTCCCTGCCCAGTTTTCTTTTGTCTTTCTCTCTTTCTCGCTTTATACAAACACAAATTATACAATTAATTTTCTTGTGTATGTATACCGAAAAAGATTATACAATTGCTTCTTTTGCATATATGTATAGCGAAATAGACAAAGTCTGCTATGGAGAACAATTATACAAACTATATTTATAACATACAAATATGATTTTTATGCTGCTATATGTGTGAAATTTGCTGATTAAAAAAAAACTAAGGAGCTCTATTACTAGACAAATTATTTATGATGTGCATTAGAGCTGCATACCGGTCGGTTCGATTTTAAAGTTTATCGGTTTGACTTATTGATCATCAATTTGTAGAGATGCTAAATTGTTATAGAACCATTAAGATATTGGCTTATCGGTTATTGGTTTATCATTTTTTGATCGTTATTGATTTAACCATTAAGATTTGACCAAAAAAAATATTGAAAATCACTTAGAAGCACAGTGACAAACCAAGTAAACCATGCATATGAGTTCACAAGTTACATCATTCTCAAATGCAAACACTTTTATATTGTAGAATAACCAATTGTTTGAGACAACTAGAAATAAAAGTGGGAAACCAAACTCTAAGTTAAGGACTTTATATTAAAAATAGTATAAATATATTTATTTAATTTACTATCGGGTTATCGATTAATCCGTTAAGAAAAACCCCAAACCGTTAAGAATGATAATCCGATAACCAAAAACAATCAAAACCGCTAAACTAACAAATCCAATACTAGTAAACTAATAATTTTTTTCAATTCAAATTATCGATTTGTAAAAAAGAAAATAATTCTCCTTTATAGTAGATTTTCATTCACTTGAATATCATGTCAATAAAATTGATCTCATTAATTCAGTATGTATTCCTTGTTTCCAATTTTCTAAGTGGAAGAAGTACTTTAGGGGATTCCATAAATCATCAATTTATAAATCTTTTCTCCTACCCCCACTAAAACAATTGGAGATAAAAGATTCTAAAGAATAAAATGACCCATCTTTTTCCCTTTTCCAACTTAACTTATCCAAAATAAAAATAAAAATCACCATATTGATTAGTAATAAGTCTTATTTTTAATATTAAATAAATAAGTCATGATTTAAAGTTATTATTCGAGAAAGCCCACAACTTTCACCTTTTTATTCCATTGACCTCACTATTAAATCTTATTTTTTGGATCATTTGTTCTTTTTTCCTCTCTACGCACGCGTCACAATTTAAAATGACAACAAAAAGAGGAAAAAAAAAGGGATTTAAAGCTCAATCTTCTTGACTTATGTTTACATCATCATGACGCCAAAAAAATGTGCTAATTCAATTAAGCACACAATATATATCGTTATTTATTTTTGATGAGTTTATTTTGATTTACAGAAAAGGATTAAATTTGTTCCTAAATTATATGGCAAAAATTAAATTTATTCTTCATTAAAAATTTGATTCTTAATTGTGTGACACGTGACATCATCAAATGCTAATCAAAAAGTCCTCATCCTTTTATCACTTGTTAACCTTATTAGACTTGCCACTTAAAAATGATGGTAAATTTGTTTTTTTTTATATAGTTTAGAGATATATCTGACTTCAATAAGAAATAGTGAGAACATATTTAATTCGTAGAAGATAAATTCATGTTATTTTGCATAATTTTAGGTAAAAATTGATCATTTTATCTTACAAATACGAATAGTGTTAAAAGAAAATTATATGATATGAATAGACAATTTATTTTTAAGTAATTCTTGTTAGTGAACTTGATATTTAAAAATCATGGACAGAGTTACCCTTACTTTTTTTAGTTTCAGCATATTGAAATTTGGTCCTTTCATTATTAAAAACTAAAAGTTCAGTCCCTGAAATTTTAAATGAACACGTTTAATCATGGCATTATACATAAATATGTCATTTAACTTGGCTTCGAATTACATTTATGCCCTTCAACTTTGGGTGTGCACAAGTAGACATTTAAACTTGTATAAAGTTGAACAAATAGACACACATGTCCTACATGTCATCCTACATATCATTTTTTATCCT
Source organism: Solanum pennellii (assembly GCF_001406875.1). Classification (NCBI taxonomy): domain Eukaryota; kingdom Viridiplantae; phylum Streptophyta; class Magnoliopsida; order Solanales; family Solanaceae; genus Solanum; species Solanum pennellii. Next base: position 6,359,632 of record NC_028645.1, read on the forward strand.
ACGTGGTGTCCTAAGTGTATATTGCCATGTAGGACTCATGTGTTAATTTATTTAAAAGTTGGATAGTTAAGTGCCTGTTTGTGCATTATTGAAAATTGGAGGTCAAAGTTAAAATTTGAAGTCAAGTTTAGGGTCCAATATATGTATTATGCCTTTAATCTTTATTGAGCTAAAATGTGTGTTTATTATCACTTTATGTACGTAATCTATGATATTCAAATTATTTTTATCATCCTCAAATAATATATAAATCTCACATAACACATCGATAGTTAAATGACTTAGCACTTAAAAAGTTCGTTAAATCTGTCAAGCAAATCAAAACACACATATCATTATTAATAAATTAAAGAATCAATGTGCTTGATCAAACATTATAAAAAATAAAAATTCAGAATTTATCAATATTCGAGAAACTAAAAGATGGAGAGAAATGTTTTCTAGCCTTTTGGAATAATATTAACAACATCGATTAGGGACGAGCAAATGTACCACCAATGACATAATAAAAAATATTCATTAAGGGGTTCAAAATATGAAAAAGTTAAAGTATGTTCGAAATCTCTCTCTCTACTTGACTTTGCCTCAGCATGCCATCGTGTGTATATGTCGCGACATTGAGGGTTATTCATTACATTTGGGTAAAACTATATAATTTAAGTTAAACAAATTTTAGATGTGTATACTTAGATTAGGTATGCACGTTAAGTCTAATCTAACATAATGTGATCAAAGTCATAAAAACTTGACCATTAGTAAAATATTATTACAGATGATGATTATTACAGAGATATCGAAAGATTAATTAACTCCATCGAATTTTAACAATAAAATGCACAGGAAATCAAATTAAAGGAATAAACCTAGCAACCCAAATTTCCTTTTTCAAGTATGAAAGGATTTATGCTTAAATTACTGAAAATGAAATTAGGGGTTGAAGGCAACAACTTGGTATGCGAGTTAATACCTCAGATGGTCACTCAACTTTGCACTATTCTCTCAGAAAGTCACTCAACTTTCAATTTTCCCTCAAAAGTCACTCAACTATGCACTCTTCTCTCAGAAAGTCACTCAACTTTCAATTTTCCCTCAAAAGTCACTCAACTATCCACTCTTTCCTCAGAAAGTCACTCAACTATCCACTCTTTCCTCAGAAAGTCACTCAATCTATTAAATTATTTTTAATTAAAATTTATTGATATTAATTATTTATATAACAAACCAAAAATTTTAAAAAATAAATTAAATCATTTAGTGATCCACCCACCTAACCCGACCCATTAAAAAATATGATATGACCCATTTTATTTTATCTTTAATCCTAAATTAATCCCTCTCTTTAACCTTGAATTAGGATTAGATTAATTTAGGATTAAAGATAAAATAAAATGGGTCATATCATATTTTTTAATGGGTCGGGTTAGGTGGGTGGATCACTAAATGATTTAATTAATTTTTTAAAATTTTTGGTTTGTTATATAAATAATTAATATCAATAAATTTTAATTAAAAATAATTTAATAGATTGAGTGACTTTCTGAGGAAAGAGTGGATAGTTGAGTGACTTTCTGAGGAAAGAGTGGATAGTTGAGTGACTTTTGAGGGAAAATTGAAAGTTGAGTGACTTTCTGAGAGAAGAGTGCATAGTTGAGTGACTTTTGAGGGAAAATTGAAAGTTGAGTGACTTTCTGAGAGAATAGTGCAAAGTTGATTGACCATCTGAGGTATTAACTCCTTGGTATGCACTAAATTTATAATAGGTTGATAGTGGGGACCTGTTTGAAGTTTTTGACATGATAGTTTGGTGCAAAGTAATATTCTGACTAAATTGAGGGGTCAATTTCTATGGGTCCAAATATTAAAACTAGCACTAAGTTTATCACTTCCTCTAAATACCCTTTACTTGTCAAGTCATTTGTCATCAATAATGATATCAAGATTTATATATTATTCCTTTTGAGATTAGACTTTTATATATTATAATATACTCTTTTATGTCTAATTTGTGGACAACCTCTTTTTGAATTACTAAAGTAAGATTCTATATTATTTTTTTTTTGTTATTAACTTCATCGCAAATATATCGTTAAATTATTTGTGGTATTGATAATCCGTCACTAATACATCGTTGAATAGGATAAACCACGAGTTTTATTTTTTTAGCTACAAGATTCATTTGTTGCTAATTTTTATTTTTTCAACGTATTATCTCCCTTGCAAATATAATTAATTTCAACTTTTCCCCCTTTAAAATTGATTTTTATTAATGAAGTTGTAATAATCAAAATTGTCTTAATAATATTAATCTTATCAGAAAAAAATATTATGTGATTTGTATAATAAACACTAGTTGCTTGAGGCTTCTTTTTATCTTAAAAGAATATAATACTTTTGGATTCACAAATATTAGATTTATTTTCTAAAAAAATAAAAAGATACTTCACATAATTAATATTATTTGCGGGAGATATATATTAATAAATTTCTAATTTAATCGGTTAATAAAGTCTCAATAATTAAATATGGTTGTAACTTGCAATTGATGGACGTGACACATACAAGATAGAATGTTTGATAGTCCAAAAGCCATAACTCTTGAACGTAAATAAAAGTATCATGTCATAAAGTCTTTCAATTTCAAATGTATATTTTTTAAAAAAATTTAATCTATTAAATATGTTGCAACTTGCAATCCAACATAAATTTCTTGATGAAAATTGCATCCTTGCAAATATGATCGTTGATTTTCAATTATTAGGGAAAGATAGGAAGAAAAACTATAGCTTTCAAGAATAAGACTTCGATATGCTAATCAATCAAAATTTCCACTAGAAAAGATAGCAACAACAATACCCTAGATTTGGTTTTGTAATCTTTTGCGGAAAAAATAGTTTTATATTATTTTTTTACAAATACGAAATTTGAAAAGATTTTTTTAAAAAAATTCAATTTATAAGTGATCATAAGAGATTGCTTCTGTTTATTTCTCACCAAAGCAAACATTGTTGATGCGTACTATTAAAAATTTAAATTGTTGTGAAAATCATTTTTGTAAAAGTTTGTCAGTCTACAAGTCGGTCTGTCCTTCTCTTTGATATGTCCTTCATGATGATCAGATGATTTATAATGACACAAATATTTACTCCTATGACTTATTCTTTTCTTCTTAAATTTTTTAAATAGACAAATTATCACATAACATAAAATACCGATATTATTAAGAGCTTTTTTAAGCGATAAGAGGGAAAAGTAAAGTTTGACAACAATTTAGAAGAGAAAAAAGGCAAATGCCAATTGCCTAGAGAAGTATATAAAGAAAGGGACTTGAGTATTATATAGAGTATTAACTATCAAAGACCAAATTAAAAAGTTAATTATATGTGCACTAACCAAAAACTTCAAAAGGCATTTTCCGTCATTAGAGTAACACTTTAATTTGGACCCTAATAATCCTTTTTGTGTACCCTACACACCTATCACCTTTTTTTAAAAAAAATTAATTTCAATATATATCTAAAGATTCGTTATTTTATTCTTTTCATTATTTTAGTTGTGCACGTTGATGCTAAAAGCATCCCATAATAAACACCCTTGTACACCTTTTCTTCTCAAGAAAATATTGAATCCAACATTTATATTATTTGAAAATAAAAATAAATAAATAAAAAAGAAACTTTGTGTTTAACAGCCATAAAGTATCTCCAACTATGGAATTTTTTTATCCCCATATGACTTACAAGTAAAAGCAAAAAACATATTATATCAAATACTTTCACCTAATACTATGTGCACTCAAATAAATCAATGATTCAAGCTTAGAATCACCATAACCTTAATAATGAAATATACATATAGTCCTCTATGACTATTTATACATTTAAATAGAAGAAAATGACATTTTTAAATTTCTCTTACGTTATTTTTAAATTTCTCAAGTGTAAAAATGAAAATCTGTTTCAAAAAATATTAAGCTAAAAATGATTTTATAACAACCGTAACATATTCAATGTAATCTCACAAGTAAAGTATGTATATGGATCTTCTTTGGTCCCTACCTTGCGAAGGCGGAGAGGCTGAGAACAGTGGTGTACGTCTACACAAACTTTATCCTTACATTGGAAACGTAAAATATTCTTTCTAATAAACCCATTTTTCCAACTCTGGTCTTAATTTCTTTTAATAGAAATTTAAAATGTTGAAATATGTAAAAGGTTTGAAATCATCGCAAGGGTTTTGTCATATTCTTAGGATGCTTCAACAATCAAAGTGTGAGTGTGAGGGATAGGGAATTATTGAAGATATATAATTAGACGTAACCTAACCCATGCAATTTAGTCATAATTATTATAATTATGTATAAGTAGAAGTTGGTAATATTTAAAGACTTAAAAGTGAAATCTTTGACTAATAAATTTCTTACCAACAATATGTTGCCCACTACTCCAAAGAATATTTATTGGGATAGGTGATGGGAGTGATATCTCATATATTGGAGGGAAAATAATTATACATACGATTTTGGAAGAAAAATATTCACATGTTAATGTGCCCAGAGTCAAATACAAGATCAGTGGCAGATTGAGTGTGTTAGCTATGCGTTTACGTCAATAATTTTAATTAATATTATTATCAACACTAATATATATTACTATAACAAAAACAAGTTTTAGCGATAATAAATATGTACACTAGTAAAGAAGAATAAAATTTTTACTAGTATTAATAAATTGTCATTGGATCAGGTGTCAGTATAGGCTTTAGTGGCTCTTTGTTATTTTTGATAAAATTTAGATATTATCGTTAATTAATTACCTCTATATGTATATTAATTCAAGTTATTATTAAAATGATAAACTTCAAGATAGAGTAATTAAGTGATGCATGTTCAACTTACACAACACTAGCTAGGTCCAATCAACTTTCAACTTACACTTAGGATGTGTTTGGGACCTAAAGAAAAAATATTTTTTTTTCTAAAAGATTAAGTTTTTTTATTTTTTGGTTTAGTAAAATAAATATATTATCCTAACAGAATTGGGGCGTAGTATGAGAAAATATTACAACACATAATACAAAAATAATATAATATGGAAAATATTATAATTGGGAGTTGAGACCGGAATCGGTCCAATTCAAGTTAGATTCAAGAGTTGATTTAGGGTTGGAGTCGAGTCAGTTTCTGGGTCGAGTCTCAAAATAGGTTAGGATAGAGTCTTTGGTCAGGGTTGGGATTGGATATTGATCCTAACTTGGAAAACAACTCCTCACTCAAACCCTGACCCTAACTCGGGACTTGAACTGACTTTTGATCCTAACCACAATCCACGACTTGACTCCCGACTTCAACATGAGACTCGAGTTCCGATTTTGACTCAAAACTCAAAACCCAACCCTAACCAAGGACATGAATCCCAATCCAAATCAAAACTCGAGATTCAACCCCGACCCAGAACTCGTCTCTTAGCCCCAACCTGAGAATCAAACATCGGTTTGAGGTCGGGTCTGGGTAAGGATCGAGAGTCGTGTTTTGGATCAATGTCGTATCTCAAGTCTGGGTCTTTGGTGAGACTGAAAGAGAATCTATGTATCATTTTTATAAGATAAAAGGTGGAATAAGTAATATATGAATAACTAAACATTATATAAGCTAATATATACTCATAAAACAATACATAGTTTTTCTCATAACTAATTTTATATTACTAATTATACTTACATAACTTTAATCAACATCCAAACTACCTCTAATTCATATAGAATTTAGGGAGCTATTTTAACACCAACCCAAACACTTGAAAAAATAAAATAAAAAAGGGATTACTGAAAACTCTTCTAGTAGGGTTTACAGTGTATTGTGATGCATCTAGCATTGATTTAACAAAGCCGGATTATAGCTTATGCATTGATGTAGCTTAAAGTTCACGAGTATAACTATCATAATCATAATCTAAATTTAATGACAAAAATTTTTACATTTAAGATCCGAAGACATTATCTATATGGAGTTCGATGTGAAATCTACGCAAGATAGCAGGTTGGGAGAGTGAAATGTAATTCTCCTAGGTCAGATCCACGTGTCCATTTGAGGATTAGTAAAAACACAAGTGGTAATTAGTGGGACCCACATGGATGCCAACGATGGAAACATTTTTCCGAATTTTAATCCCTTCGTGGTTTATAAATCCATGCCTTAATCATTGCTTCTCCCACTTACATTACCCCTTAAAAAATCATTTTAATTTCTCAAAAATTGCAAAAACAATAATTGTCATCATTGAAAAAAAAAATTGAACAATATTTTAGTTAACAAGGCAAGACAAGAAAATAGCTAATTATGAATACTAATTTTGATATTATTTTATTTTTTTAAATAAAAATAACTGATTCTGATATTAATTACTTAATTATGATATCAATTATACCAAACGATCTCATTAATATACTTTTGGGCTAAGTATATTAATTTTTTGTAGTTTTTCTTTTTTGTCGTAAGAAAATTAAAACTTAAATTTGTATGATCAATGAAGGAATAGATAAGTCCAAAATGCTTTCCTTGTTGGACCTAATAATAAAAAAATAAAAAATATATTCATGATAAGAGTTCCACTAAAAGATCTAATTTTGATGTAATAAAAATATTTCCTTTTTTATTTTATGATTTTTTTTTTTAAATAATTGGTGGGTTGAAAATATTGTGGAAATTCTAAAAAAGTCGACAAAATCCCGTTTGAAGGGGGCAAACGTGGGGTTTTTGTATGGAATTTATGTAACATATATTTCCATTAAAACAATAAAATGTGACAAAAAGAAAATCCACCATCGCCACCACACTACGGCGGCCGGCCACTCCCCACCACCACCACCATATTTTGCCTATATTGACAACATCATTTAATTATTATATAATATAATAATAATAAAAAGGACACACACATAAATATATAAACAATAATTATCAACTTGCACACCTTAATAAAAGGGTCAAATTAAAATCCCTCCACTAGATCCTTTTATTCTTTTTGGCTTCAATGACATTACCAAAATAATAACAATAATAATATGCTAAAGAATGCTATGAGTCACTTTTTTTCGTTATATAAACATTAAACACTATATATTTTATGTATTAACAATGTAAAGAAAGATGTTAGACCATGGTTTATATAGTTCGTATGCTTTTTATAATTTTATATTATTTTATTTAAAAGTATAATTGTTATTACTCGTGATAAGTATTTCACTCTAGCTTTCTATTAACTATGGTTTTTTTTTTATTTGTAAAAGTATCGATTAGTCTGTAATATACGATTATCTGTCTAGTTAATAAATATATATAATTTAAATTTTAAAAAGATAAAGTTGAAACCCCACATAAGAAGTTCTATCGTTTAGGACATCATTGTGATCCCCCCCAAAGTTTTAAATAGCAAAAAATCCATTATCATGTACCTTAGTTATTTCTAATTATTTGTGCTTATGTATATATGGTCCGTGGGCATTGCTTTATTAATTTGCAATGTTAAAAAAGTATGTGGAATTTTGGGAAAAGGGAAAAGGAAAGGGGAAAAAGAGTGTTGTGGAATATCTTATAATTTGACTAAAACATTTGTAAATTTTTTTAACAATCCAAAAGACAAAAATTAAAAAATAGGACATGTTTTCTCCATGCAAAATTAGGAAATTGCATACTTATTTACTAGAATTAAAGATGTGTGAATTTGAAGTTCGAAAGTTTAGTTGGTTATTGCTTGATCCAAGTGTTCATATTAATTAAACTTTGCACCTTCTAGAAAATTTCTATGTATTTTCTTAATATTTTTCATTTTGTATTTTTTACTTACAAAAGGGAGTACTCAATTATTCTAATCTTGTCGATTGCAATCGAGTTATAATATTCATAATTTATACTAAATTGTAGCCCTAGTCTTGGCCTTCATTAATTTCTTATTTTATTTATTTTGGTTGTTGAGGATGAGCTAGTGGATAGTGAGAGCAAATAAAATAAATAAAGGAAGACCTTTTACTTAATTTAGAACCTGAAAAACATATAGCAATGATGGAACCAAAATATCAAAATATAGATAAATAAGTTCACGAAGAAATAAAAAAAAACATCAATTAATAATATATACATGAAAATAATTTATTTCTATTAAAAATATAATTTTCTTAAAGATACATCTTTAAACACATATCGCTACACCATTGTGATAGCTTGGAGTGTTCAATATTGGGATAAAAAATAAATCAAAATTTAAAAAATTAAATCAAATTGATTAACTAGACCGTTTTTATTTAAATATGGTTTAACTTGGTTTTACATTTTTAAAAATGGATATTGTTTGGTTTGATTTTGTTCAAAAGAAAAACTGAAGATTTAATTGAACCGATCCGATAAAATTATATTCCCATATTTTATAATTATAATACATAATATATCAATTTTTATAAACATTTCTTTTTTTAAAAATAAAATGGTTGAGGAAGAAGCGGAAAGTAGCAATAAAGAACCGGTGCTAAATCTCTTTTAGGGAAAATAATGTAATAAATACTAGGAGCAATTTAAGGTAAACATGACCCAAATTAAATAAGAGTAGAAATATGTTTTTTATCTGTTATATAAATACAATCATTAATACATATTCATATATAAAATTATTTTACCGATAAATAAATACAATTTTTCTCTCTCTACTCTTTATTCACTCTTGCTCACCTCTCTCTTTCCTCTAACATACCGCTATGAATCATAATTGACAGACTATAACTATTTTTATCCTTAATCTATTTCAAGTCTTTGCTAATTTTGGAAACTCCTCTTTTTTTTTTTAAACATAAAGGGGAAGAAAATAATGATAATAAAAAAAAGGTGAAAATTGTAATGTGGCTAGCGGGTAGGGTCCCTAAAACGCCGATTGAATGGGCCAATTTAACAGCAAAATTAGCCGGCGGTGAAGTGGGGCTAAGAGGCTTTGATGGTTCGCGTGTTCACCTTTTACGGCGTGCAGCAGCCGGCTACTGTGCTTATTTACGCATAGTCAATTAATTATGAAACGTAATATACAATTTTATTAGTAGTGTTGGTTTAATTTGTTGTCACATTTCTTGTTGCAAGTGAATATCATCTCTAACATAATGAGTGAACCCGATGTCGTGATCTGATTCGTCAAATTTCAAAGTTTATGCGAATAAGTTTAAATAAATTGAATTGATTTATAATTGTCTGAATAAATTGAATTGATTTATATTTGACAATTTTAATTGTACATATTGTTTTAAATGATTTCTTATATATAAAGCTATTTAAAATCGAATTTAAATCTATAATTTGAAATGTGAAAAAATTAATTAAGTTATTGATAATTTGTTATTGGATTAACGGGTTTGATATTTTTTTATTATCGAGTTATTGATTTTTAATGGTTTGAGATTTATTCTTGATAGATTAACTGATAATCCAATAATAAATTAATTAGCTACATTTATATTGTTTTGGAATATAATGCCCTTGACTTAATTTGTTTCATACTTTTATTTTTTGTTGTCACAAACTTTCTTTATTCTAAAATGTGTCGGTGTTTGTTTTTTAGTAAAATGTAAACTAATGTACGTGCAAGATTTATTTGGTATATATATACACCGGTACTATACATAGAACATATAAGAATGTGCATCAGATTTAGGGTTTCGTGTATCAGTTATATTTTCTATAGGAAAAATGGTTTGGTATACCCCTAAACTTTGTCACTTGGAGTTGATATGCCTCTTATTGTGAAAGTGACTCATATAAACTCTTATCGTTATACAAACAGTTCACATATAGCCCTTCCATTACAAATTAAGCTTACATATACCTTTCATTTAAAGGGAGTGAAAAAAAGAGTTTTAAGTTTAGATATTTAACCGTTAATTTTTTTAAAAAAAATCATTTAGGGTATATATGATCATTCTAGCAAAGTTAAGGTATAGTTTAATCTTTTTAATTCATAAATTAATTTTTTGGCTTGTTTCTTATTCTTATTTTATTTTTTATTTTATTCCTTAATGTAAGAGGAAAATTTAAAATATTTTTTTTGCTATATCAGAATTTAAAACTATTTTTGGCTTTAGAAAATTGAGTCATCTATAATAAATTTTTTACAAGAATATTAGTGAAGCATAAATAAATTTTACAAAAATATTAGTGAAATGTAAATATATTTGACTATCAAAATAATAAATTCAAATTAGTCCTGAAACAAAAAAAAAATATGTGTAAGGAGGAATAAGTATATCCATATGAGATTATATTTTGTTTAAAAATTTTATTAAAAAGTTGAACTAAATTAATTTTTTCACTTCCATTAGAAAGAATGGTATATGTGAGTTATTTCTATATCAGTAAAGATATATATGCGTCACTTTCATAACGAGATATATATCAGCTCTAAATGACAAAATTGAAGAGTATATCATGACATTTTCCCTTTTCTATAAAAATGTAAAAGATATCTATGTTTTGTTATTATTTAGAAATATCACTATAAAATACAGACTACAATTATTTGAAAGTATCTAATAATGTAATTACATTAGATAATTTGCCAAATAAATAAATAAATAATGGGCTTTACAGCTAAGTGCTAAGGCCCAGTTTAATTATACTACTTCATTTCTTCTTAGAGTACAAACGCGCTTTTGTGTGTTAGTCACAATACTCTCATGAATTGTTCTTCTATTTTGAAGTAAAATTTTTTTGTTTATTACATACTTCTTTCGTAAACGAAAAAACGTCTCTTTTTGTTTCAACATACTTTTTTAAAAATTTTATTTACATAAAATGTTTAAAATTACAAGATTCAAAAATATCTTGATATATTTTATGTATATTTACTTAAGACTATAAGATTATATAGCAAGTCAAAATCAGATAAATAAGTTAAAGCGGACGGAGTACTTATCAACTAGCTAGTAGTACAAAAATATTGCTAGACGTTTACAAAATTGATGTATTTAAGAAATATTTTCTCCCACAACTTTATGCTATAAGAATGGAAAAAGTATAAACCATTATTTGGTGTCCTTAGAACGTTTCTTAGTGTTCCACACTAATATTGTGACCCTTAAATATAACGTATGTAGAATGAAGGTATAAACATGTGACACCAAAAAGTTATTATATATTGAATTGGAAAATAATGTATGATGAATTTCCTCTTTTAAGTTAATTTGAATGACAATTAATTAAACATCCAAAAAAGAAGATTGCGATGACATTTTTTAACATGATTTCATATTTGAACCATTGGTATCGGACCTCCGCATAGATTGTTCATGTCTCACTATAATTAAGTATGCTTTCTTATATGATTCTGAGTAATTTTTCACTTTAAACTAGCTTTTAGAGTTGAATCAAATCGAAATATATTTAGCAACTAAATATTAGACTTAATTTTTTTTTAATGCAATCAACTTGTGATTTTAATAAATCATTTTTTTTAATATACATGCTTATTTTTCAAGTTTTAGTCAAAGTGTTAAGAGTGTTTGAACATGGATTTAAGTACCGTTATTATTATTTTATTAATATATAGAGAATTAATAAAAGAATGCAGATCTTGTAGGTGACGTTTATATATTGAAGTAAATTAAAAAAAAATAAAAATTCTTTAATTTTGGAATCTTCTTTGTATTAAAAATAAATAAATAGCATATCACATGCACAAGGGAAAATGACAGTCAAACATAGAATGATAATTGCTTCTACGATAAACTTTATTTTTACCAAACACCCACAAAACAAGCAATAGAGACGTAAGCCTAATTATTACTATCATTAGATGTAAATAATACTCTTAAATAAATTTTCCTCTGATATTTTTTTATTTTTTAAAATGAAAAGAAATTTTGTTGAGTAAACTCTAATAGGTAAATAACTATAACTCGTTATCTAATTTTATGTAATAAGTCAAATTAGTAACATAAGAAAAGAGGTTATGCAATATATAATAAGATATTAATAATTATCATATTTGTATGCTAAGTTAAATTTTTATTTTTTATTCACCACCTAGTATTTACAATTAATATTGAGCATGATTATTTTCTGTTTGCCCCACTTAAGACCAATTAAAGAATGCCATTTTCTATGGAGAATTTTGGAGGATCCAAATCTAAAATTTTTTAATTAAAAATAAATGCATTTTATTTATTCTATTATAAACTTCTATTGAGTATATAAGTTGATTGATTTTGAATGATAAATAGAATTGTTTTAACTCTCATTTTATTGGAATTAAAATTTAGAAAATTTTAAATCATATTTTTACTTATTTTTTAAAAAAATATTTTAGTTTTATACATAAAAGTAATTCTTTCCTTAAAAAACTATTTTGACCAACTTTTAGGCATTACAATCTAGTCAAATAAATATTTGAAGAAATATTTAACTTATTTTTATCATTTCTACTTAACACTAAATATTATTTTCTTTGTCCGTCTCAAATGTCCCAGTACATATCCTTAATTTATTTTCCTTTTTAGTTCGTTTCAAATGTCCAAATTTCATATACTTAACTTATTTTTCTTTTTAGTCCGTTTCACATGTTTTAATTTATACAACTTATTTTTCTTTTTAGTCGTTCTCAAATATCTCAATTTATATAATTTATTTTCCTTTTCAGTCCATCTCAAAATATCCCAATTTATATAAACTTATTTTCTCTTTTAGTCTGTCTCCATACAATTTATTTTTATTTTTAGTCGTTCTCAAATGTCTCAATTTATATAATTTATTTTCCTTTTATGTCCATCTCAAATATCCCAATTTATGTAAATTTATTTTTCCTTTTATTCTGTCTCCAAAAAAAATAACTTATTTCTATATTAATTAACAATTTAACTATAAAATATCCACTTTACCTTTACGAAATATTTTACAATCACACAATTTTCTATCATTTATTTTAAACCATATATTTCTTTTTTAAAAAAACTTTAATATATCACATAAAATTAAAAAAAAAATTCTAAATTATTTTAAATTAAAACACTTATAATAAGTCAATCCAAACAATCGAGTCATTGTCACCATAAACATTCATGTCTCTTTTCCTTTCCTACCAAAAACAAAGACCCTTAATTAAGAGTAAGAATCATGAGTGGATTACAGTGATGAAAAAAAACATATAAAAGGAAAAAAAATAATAAAAAAAATTCAAAACTCAATAAAAATAAAAATAAAATGAGACATGCAATTAATATATATACATACTACCTCTGCCAACCAGTGAGCTTAGCTTAGATTAGCTTCTACTACTATTCCTTCCCTTATTTCTTCCCTTTCTGCAACCAAAAAGCTCTGTTTTTTTTCCCTTCTTTTAAGGCCTTAGTCGCCGCCTTTCTCATACTTATCATATAAATTTCAAAAACTGAAGAGCATTTAAGTGAATTGATTCTGCTTTTTTTTATCATCTTTTCAATTTACTATTCTGAGCTTGCATTTATTCACTCGAGAAAAAAAAATTGAAGTTGCTTCTTCTTCTTCTCTGCTTTTTTAACTTTTTTTTTTAAACTATAAAATGAATTGGGGCGGTTGCTGTTAAGTTAACAAAAGGAATATTAAGTTCAATTAGTATTCTTCTTCTTCGTCATTTTTTTTTACAGAGATCTGGTTTTCAATAAAAAGATATTTTAGTATTACAAGGTAAGATACGGAACTTTTTTTTTCTTTTTTGGATCTGAACAATTGTGGAAGAAGAAGGAGAATTGTGCAGTGCTCTGTTTTTTTTTTTCTCATTTTGTGTTTTTTTTTTTGAGATCTGTAGAAATTGATAATGTTGGCTCAGAAGCAAGCAGAGGAAGCAATTGTTCCAAATTTCAGTGATAATGATGGAAACTGCAGCAAAGAAGAAGTTGAAAAATTAGACGATGATCAATCACTTTTTAATGTTAAGAGTTTTCTCTGGCATGGAGGCTCTGCTTGGGATGCTTGGTTCAGTTGTGCTTCAAATCAAGTATAAATTAACTATTTTATGAAATATTGAAGAAAAATCCTATTGTTATGGTTGATAATTTGTTGTTAATTTTTTTGAACAGGTAGCGCAAGTGTTGTTGACATTACCATACTCTTTTTCTCAACTTGGTATGGTATCAGGAGTAGTACTACAAGTGTTCTATGGTCTTATTGGTAGTTGGACTGCATACCTCATCAGTGTTCTCTATATTGAATATAGAAGCAGAAAGGAAAAAGAAGGTGCTAGCTTCAAAAATCATGTCATTCAGGTTCGTATAATTAAAAAAAAACACAACCAATAGACTCAATATATGATCGAATTGTTGAATCGAGAGCTTACGAGTTTTCATTTTAATGGCAGTGGTTTGAAGTGCTTGATGGATTATTGGGACCATACTGGAAAGCAGCAGGCCTTGCCTTCAACTGTACTTTTCTTCTGTTTGGATCTGTCATACAACTAATTGCTTGTGCAAGGTATATAATTTTACATGATTTTTAAAAAAAAACTACTAGTAACAATTTATAACCATAATAATACTGATCTTGATATTTTCTCTTTTTGGATTTGTTTGTAACAGTAACATATATTATATCAATGATCATTTGGATAAGAGGACATGGACTTATATATTTGGAGCTTGTTGTGCAACAACTGTTTTCATTCCTTCTTTCCACAACTATAGGATTTGGTCATTTTTAGGCCTTGGAATGACTACTTACACGGCATGGTATTTAACCGTAGCGGCTCTGGTTCATGGTCAGGTAAATAAAAGATAATTACATGTAACTGTTATTATATTTAAAAAAAAAAAGATAATTGTATGACTAAATTTTAATTTTTTGAATTTTTATTTGGTGAAAAGTGAATTTTATTGTATTATTGTGTGTAGGTTGAAAATGTTCAACACACTGCTCCATCAAAGCTAGTGTTGTATTTTACTGGTGCAACCAATATTCTTTACACTTTTGGTGGACATGCTGTTACAGTGTAAGTTTTGTTTTTTTTTTGTAATTTACTTATATTTAGAATAATATTATGTAATCATTTTTATCCAAAATATATTTTACTTCTTTTTTATTTGCTAGTATTTGTTTCTACACGGTTTCTCTTTGCAGCTTTTGCCTCCTATCTCGATTTTTGTAAAAACCGACAAAATAATGAAAAAAATAACTTTTTCTTTTAATTTTGTAAGCTAGGAAAACAACATTTTGCTTCACATGAAAAAACAACAAAAATAGTGAAAATGGACCTCCATTTCTGTAGTACAATTTTTTCTCACGTTTTGTTTCCAATTCTTTTTAAAAAATAAATAAAATTATTTTTCCTTAAATCCCTCCTTTATCGATAATTGTCTTTTTATCGATAATTGTCTTTTTATCTCTCAAGATATAATAAGGTCTACACTTATTAAATCTCAGTCATGAAAATTACCGTAAATATATTATTGTTTAGTTTTGTTTCCACTTTTTTTAAAAAAAATTTAATTTCTCACTTTAGTTTCTACTTAAAAATATAGTTTGGTTAATTTTTTTTTCTTCAAATTATTAACTATGATTTTATCCTCGTATCTTTGACGTGTTCTTGGTACATGGGAACTAGCTAAGCCAATGATTTATTTAGTCAATTAAATGAGTCCCATTAAGAATTATTCATTTCATTAAAAACATTTACAGCTTAGAATTTTATATATTTAAAGAATCCAATGCCCCATAATGTCAAAAAGTACTACTTTACTATATCTCTTTGAGTAATTATAGCATATGATTAGATTCCATATTCTTATTTTATTTTAGCAACTTTTAACTATCCATCCATACGTATATAAAAATTCGTACACATCATTTAATTATGTACATATAATTGTTCATATGTGATGATTATAACAGCAAGACAAATAAATCGAAGCAGAAGAGCAATTCATATTTGATTCCATACATATTAGTTAATTTTTTCGTATATTTACCCTGTTTTTTTTTGTTTAAATTAATTTCAGGGAAATTATGCATGCAATGTGGAAACCACAAAAGTTCAAGTACATTTACTTAATAGCTACATTGTATGTTTTCACTCTAACACTACCATCAGCTTCAGCAGTTTACTGGGCATTTGGAGATCAACTTTTAAACCATAGTAACGCGTTCTCACTTCTACCAAAAAACGGGTGGCGTGATGCTGCTGTGATCTTGATGTTGATTCATCAGTTCATCACGTTTGGATTCGCGTGTACACCGTTATACTTTGTTTGGGAGAAAGTTATAGGGATGCATGATACAAGAAGTATATGTTTGAGGGCATTAGCTAGACTACCTGTTGTTATACCAATATGGTTCTTAGCTATTATTTTCCCATTTTTTGGTCCTATTAACTCTGCAGTTGGGGCTCTTTTGGTTAGTTTCACTGTCTACATCATACCAGCTCTTGCCCATATGCTTACTTATCGAAAATCATCCGCTCGTCAGGTACATATTTATTTCTCTACCTCCCAATCGTACTATGTCTGTATTACGAGGATTCATCATAAAATTATGTTCTTATAAGTTAAAATGAAGTAACAATTGTCTCAAAAGAAGTACTTTTATGTGACTTTAGGTTTTAGATTGACCTAAAAATTCAAGGGGTTATTGTTTAGGGCTTATGAGATAGATATATTTCCTATATTATCGAACGTAAATAATTTTTACACTATCAGAGTAGAGTACGTGACTTGTGGGGGTGGGTAGGGGGGACACAAAGGTACAACAAAGGCATTAATGGAATGGATTTGGAAATATATGATATAGGTGGAAAGTCTATTTCATTTAGTTATAAGCTACAGTCTCTCTGTTAGTATTATGTCTGAAATGAGCTGGCTAACTAGTTGACTGACAACCATATGCCCCTCTTGAGTTTGACATATTTACTATACACACCCTTTAATTCAACATATTTTTTCAATATTGGTCCCTACTGAAAACTATATGTTATATTTGTTGTGTTCATAAAAAAAAAAAACTTTGTAATATTATTTGTTTCATCCAAATAATGCAGAATGCAGCAGAGAAACCACCATTTTTCATGCCAAGTTGGACTGCTATGTATGTTATCAACACCTTCATTGTGGTTTGGGTTTTCGTCGTTGGATTTGGGTTCGGAGGTTGGGCTAGCATGACCAATTTCGTTAAACAAGTTGATACATTTGGCCTTTTCGCGAAATGTTATCAATGCAAACCTTCACTTCCACCAGCAGCAAGTATACCACCACATCCCGCGCCTATCCATCACTAAGAAGTTGACCTCGACGCCAAAGGGATGTCAGAAGAGAGTCAAAAATGTCCTTAGACTATATTTTGTGTATTATATACATGGGGTTGTTGCAATACTTCCCTTACATGTGGTGTGTGTCAAAATTTTCAATTTTTTTAAGTTTTAAATTTTTTTTTCTTACAGCAATATTTTATTAGATATAATAGTGTGTTAAATTGTGATGAATCCTTTGCTATCAAAAGCATAGGATAATTAAATCAAGATGTGTTAGTTTATTGAAGTAATTTTTTTTTCTTCCCCACTTTTGGTGGAGTAGTAAATGATTGTTGTTATAAAATAGGATTTTATATAGTTGTTGCCTTGTTGGTATTGTTGAAACTTTTTGCCCTTGCAGTCTCATTATTACTAGTCATGTTTCTGGATTATATAATTAATTAATAATCTCCATGGGGTATGATCCAATACAAGTATTTTTGTATTTTTTTAACCCCAAAAAAATTATATTATACAAATAATTTAATTAATGGCCAAAAACAATTCAACACTTCAATGATCAAGGGATCAAAGTTTAATTTCAATTAAAATTCATAAGAGCTTGTAATTGCCTCCCTCATTATCGAGTCATAGTCTTCATTAATTATTGCTAGCAAATTTTACTATTTCTAGTTTTGTGTCTTTCAAATCATTTTTGAAGGAGATTAGGACTAATTTTTTAAAAACCCTTCAAATAGATAGTATTTTGACATTTTCCTCGAGCTCTAACTCACATGTAAAAGCGTTTAGTATTTTCGCTTCCTATAAACCTCTCTTTTCTACTTAACATAAAGTATCTTGTGAGATCTGAAATGACTTGAAACGTTCTATCTTAACCGTTACTCTCTGTTCTCTCCTTTTCTCAAGGTGTCCGATTCCTATAGTCACATAAATGTTACTTACCATCCATGTTTATATGATAACAATAATTATAGTGAGGATTTAAGTTACACTATATATTGATAGTGTATATATTATATATAAGTTACACTATATATTGATAGTGTATATATTATATATATATTTCAACATGTTATAACAAATCAACCTTTATTTTCACTTTATTATAGAAATGTGCTTATAATTATGTGATAAATGATCTAATTATATAAATATTATTCATATCAATAATAATTGGTTTAGGATGTGATCTTTTTGAGTTGATATTCTTCTTTATTATAGGAGTGGGTGTTGGACCCAAAGTTTTTTCCCTCTCACATGGAATGCACGTTTGCTTGTTAAAACCTTGTCATGTGCCACTCTTTCCTCCTACATATTCTCTCACATGCCTTATCAAAATCTTGAACATGCAATGAACCTCTCACTTTAAAGTCTCTTCTTAATATTTTATTTCGATTTACTTGTAACAAATATTACTTGTCCACTATTAATTTGATATAAAGAAGCAGTAAATGATAAGGATAACATTATCAAATTACTTTTATTAACTGTAAGTCATCTAGACGCATGATAATAAATTATTTATTAATTTCATCAACTTGACAAATACTGAATATTTCAAAATAGTACAGTGGACGAGTATTGATGAACCGAGTAAGTAATTAGATTTGAGGACCCTTTGACTCAATATGATGTTGTACTTTTAATTAATTAATATTGCGTAATATCCGGATTAAGGTGTTGTTATGCTGTTTCTTTTAGAATAATTAAATCTAACTTTTTCTTTGTTTGTGATATTTAATGGATTATATGTTAATTTATAGGTCAATTTTTAAAAAAGTTTTAGAGCATATAGGTAAGTGAGAAAACAGAAAAAAATAAATAAAAGTGGTTTAGTGTAATTGGGTAGCCGAATTTGGTATTCCACTTTTGGAAATGGATGAATAAAGTGCATATTGTCATTTCAAAAGAGAAAATAGTTTGGATTGACAAAATTAAATTCAATAAGTCCAATCCATTTATATTTAAATGGATTATGAATCTAGTCATTTATTAATTTAAGTCATTTTCTAATTTAAAATTGATTCAAGAAAAGTTTATTAAAATATTTTTAAAAAAGTATTTTTTTATATGATATATTATACCGTCAAAATGCACAAAAGATATAATTTTATTACATATTAAAAATTTCTAAAAAGAACAAATAAAATAATTAAAAATTTAGTAAGAATTGAACTGGTTGGGCTATAATCAGCTGTAGGTAATTTTTGAGCAGGTCTATAATGTGTTCATTTACTAACACAATCCACTTTGATCCGTCCAAATTCAATTCAATCTGTCCATTTGACACCTCTAATCCTTGGACCGAAAGTGAAGATGGCATATATGTGTCGTTTTGTTATTAAGGGTGTATTTGGTAAGAAAAAATTATATTTCTGATCAAATAAGTGAATTATTTACTTGTTTTTAATTGTTTGATAAGCACACAAATAAATATTATTCTTAGAACTTTTACATGTAATATAACAAAATGTTATGTGAATAGGATAGAGTAGAAGTAGGGTTCGGAGATGGCAGGAGCCGGGAGGTGGGGGTTGGGGACGTTGAGTGGCCAACGAGGAGATATTGAATTAGAAATATCACTTGAGCAACTTGTTTTTCTATTTCTATTAGAACATTTTTTTTTCTTTTGTAAGAAACCTATTTTGCATCTGAAAATATTTTGATAATCTTACATTCTCTTTAATTCCCTTTATTAAAATTATTGACCTGTCACTATATGTAAATATACTTGCAGTTGCAATAGTGTGGTCACATTCACTATATGTTCAGCTCACATCTCTCTCTATAAAAAAAATAATTCTATATATAGAGTTGACAATTTTTTTGTTAGAAAGGTAATTATATTTTTTGCTCATCTACACATACTTATTATACTTTTTATGATGATGAATTTGGTCATAATACTTCAGATTTAATGTGTGCATTAATTTTGGAACATCAAAGTATCTCATAGCTAACGATGAATATATTCAATTCACTATTAGAATTGGATTAAAAATATTTTTTCGCTTTTCGAGAAGTATTTTAATGACGATCAATTAAACTTCTCTTCTATGAAAGTCTAATCATAATATTGGGGATGTCAGTTTCTTAAATTTCACGACTTTCCTTTTCTTTCAATCAACCACTCTTTTAATTCCCAAAATATACATGATCTTCCTTGTCGAAAGATAATTCTGGTCTTTGGTGGCTTGGTGCATTACAATAACGGTCTTATAATTTCACAAGAAATATCTGAAATGCTGGTGTATATATTATTATACTCTTACTTTATAAAAATAGATAAATTATCATATGATAGATTCCCGACTCAAGGACGCTTAGAGCATTGACTTGGTAATTTTCATAATGTGAATTCTTGTGAAACAAAATAAAACAAGTAAATCTTGGGTCATGGGATTAGAGATCAAATCAATAAATATAATGTGAAAAAAAAAATGTTGAGTCAAAATGTTAAATTGAAGAATACGCATGAGCATGTGGAAACACATTGGTAAGATTTAAATCTTGTCTCCACAAGTGTGGACTTTTGATTCATTCAAAACTTAGCAAAAGTAGTTTGTGTTTGTGAATATTATCATGCTAATCATGACTTAAGATTTGTTTATTAACGGCTTTAAGTACAAGATAATCTTCCTCGGTTAACATCAAATATTTAATTTATAACATTATACTATTAATTGTGTGAACAAATCTAAGATGTAAAACTTAAATTGTGTTCCTAGCTAGTGGACTTTCTTTTATTAAATTTATTTCTTTTATGGAGTAAGTCAAACGTATGTTTCATTTGAGTAAAAGATTATACTAAAAATCTCTTAAGTTTTATAGACGTGTAATCTAAGTTTTATAATTTTTTATACGTTTAATTATTTGAATATAAACTTCAAAAAGTGTTGGCCTGATTTTCTTTTTAAAAGTTCATACGTACAACATATATCTGATGTTTGAATTCCTGATATGTTAAAAAACTTTATTATTTAAAATTAGATCTAACGACTCTAAGCTTCGGAACAATTTCAAATCTTAGATATTTTTGTTGAAAGTTTGCTTGACAATAACTTTAGACACACTAACAGAAAGGGCAGGTGTAGTGCAATCGTTTAGGGGTTCACCAAATTAGTAAATTTTTTTTCTTCATAAAATTTATACTAATATTTAGCTCAGAATCCATTTCATTGGTCTAGATAATTTTACATTAATTTGAAATTATTATAAGACCATAAAATTTAAAAGTCCTGAATTTGCTTTTAACTAGTAGAGGAGGAGGTTAATTGTACATTAATTTGAGATTATTGTAAGTACATAAAATCCAAAAATCCTCAATTTACCTATATCTTTATCGCTACTACAAATTAAATAAATTTCATTAAAAAACATGTTAGAACTTAAATAGTAAAATGAAAATTGGATACCCCATTAATATGTATCACCTAAATTGAGACGGAAAAAAATCATTTCATCAAAGTACAGTGACCAATTGGTGTCAAACTTGACTTCCATCAAATAGGCCCATTGAGTAAAGGTCATGGGCTATACTGAAAGTTTAAGAATTGAAGGGGTTCTTAAGGGTTTAGTAAGGCCCAAAAAGATAAAATATTAGATTTGGGCTGGCAAAAGTAACTATATTGGGCTTCTATATGGGGCCATCTGGGCTGGCTCTATTTATTGAAGGCCTTTATGAAAAGGCCCAATACTCTTTGGTAGCGGTGACAAAAATGAACTCAAACATAGGTAACCTGCCCAGATTTTAAGGGTTGGGCTTAAGATAATTTTCATTGGGTTCAAGCTTAACCTATTTGAAGAGGATTCTCAATTGAGCCCAATTCAATCTTCAATTTCAACCCGTTTTAAATTTTTTTATCAAGATACGTTCCTATATTGAAGGTATGGATTATTATCTATTTAATATCTTTTAGGATTTACCTATTCATTTTTACTTTTTTAACAAAAAATTCTTGAGCAGAAATTTAAATTGTGATTAGAAAAGTTAAAAATCAATATGTTAAATTATTGAGATTAATCGGGTCAAATTGGACGGGTCAAGACTCAACCCGTTTTTTAGCCCATTGGAGCCCAAAGTAAACTTGGGCGGGTCAAGACCCAACCCGATTTCTATTCACCCATTTTAATATTTCCAATTTTAACTCAACCCGCTCATTTGACACCCCTACTCTTCGGCTATCTAGTTTATCGATTTCAACCCAATTCTCTATTATATACTAGGACTTGGCCTAATTGGTACCTAACTTGTAATTTTAACCTTGTTTAAGAGGAGAAAATTGTTTGAGCTATTTATAAACAGATTTGAGTTTATCTCTATTAAAATCTACCATTGATGAGTTGTGAAAGGAAAAACTTATCGGTATCGGGTGTTTACATCAAGTCAATGGAAAAAACATTATTATGATATTTAAAGAAGTAAAATTTACTATAAATTTGAACACATGGCATGCATATATTAACTTGGTGTAAATACCATGTGTGGATAAGTTTTACCCGTTTTGAAGCTCAAATATTAAAATTTGAGCTATCACACAATATGAATTATTTTGAGTGAATAAAATATTAGAAGAATCAATTATTAGGTAACGATGGAAAGACCTATTTTATGTAACAATCGATTTGGTGTGATCATGTTTTAATTTTTTTCATTTTGTCTTTATTTATTATTTAATAATTCTATTCTATTCTTTACCTTATCTTTTTTTTTTTATATTAACTCTACCTAGTATACTAATTTTTTTTTATAGGTTTATCATTTAAATTATGGATATGTGACATTATGTAATGATGGAGAACGATACAGTCTATTCAAATACTATATTCTTTAAAATAATACAATACCATATGATATAACACAATATAAATTATGAAACAATAACCATCTAACTCCTTAACTATTATAATGATCTCTTATGCACATCTTGATCATGATGATTTAAACAAGTATGAGGATGAGGACATGTACACCCATGTATATTAAAAAACATTATAAAGGACAAATATAATCAACTAATTAATAAACTAAACATTGATTAAGTCAATGAATCTTGTCATTAACTACTTCTCAAATCAATTAAAAATCCTCAAAAAATAAAAGAAACAACTTGATCTACAAATTTGCCCCAACTGCCGGCTTTGAATCATTTTATAACTTTGAAAAATTCCAAACTTTTTTTTGGTTCCTCCCTTTTCCCCTTATTATTCTACTTTTCCTAAATTAAAAAAAAAAGACTACACTTCAATAATAGATATATTCAAGTCAAATTTATATGTTTTAGCTACCAAAATTCCTATCTTATAATACAAAGACATCATGTCATCTGAAATTATTGAAATTAATGAAGAAGAAGATGTAGATTCTTTATGGGAAATGGATAAAGAAGCTCAAAGATATAATATTAAAAGAATCATTGAGTACCAAAAATCTCTAATATTTTCTTCTTCAACTTCTTCAACAAGTACTACTTCTTCATCATCAATTTCTACTTCCTCTACTCCAAGTTCAAGTAATTCATCTAATTCATTCTCCAAGAGAAGTAATTTATTAAATTTGATGAAAGAAGGGAGCACATCATTAAGGAGATTATTTGATATGGAACATACTAGTTTATCATCACATTTTCAAGATTATAGTGGATCACCTATTATTAAACCACATCTTTTGTGGGGCAGTGATTCTGATCCTGATCATGATCCTGATCCTTGGAGTTCGATACAAAATCATCAACAACAAAAAGATGCAAAAGGGAGTTTCATGACAAAACAAGAAATTGTTGGCATCAAGAAAAAGCAAAGATTTGGTAAGCATAAATTGAAAAGAAAAAAGTCATTTAGAAAGTTGCCTAGGTTTAGATTTAATTTATGGAGATGGGGTGGATTTAGATTAAGAAAATTGAGGTTTCTTTTTTGTGGTCGTGTTAAATGTTGACAATTTTATTTTTTTATTGTATAGATAGAAATATAGATGATAAACAATTTTTAGTAGACACAAATTTGATTTTTCATCCAATAATTAATTACCAATAAATTCATTGTACTTTTGAAATTATATACTCAAATTGTAAAAGTTATTGAAAGCTTAGTAAATTTTTTATTCATATATATCTCATGTTTCTCGTAAAATATATTGAATTCAGTATAACATGTTTAATTATGACATCTGCCTTTAATCTTTAAGAAAGAAAGCGAAATGATGACAAGAAAGAAAGAAAACAAAGAAAATGAATGAGAAAAACATCTAGACTTGTTGTATTTTGACCTTGTTCAACCAAAATCAAGAACTTGTTTTAAGTATTAAAAAGTACTTAAATTAGGTACATTCATTCCCTCTATATTAACTTATCTAGGAAATCAAAATTCACAAGTGATTAACAACTTAATTAAATGTCATTACATACCACACAATGAGTAGATATCAATCTATGTATGATGCTTCCTTGTTCAATTTTCATACTTTTACTTTGTCTATTCCACAAGTGAATACCATAATTCTTCTCATTTAGCTCAAGCACTTTAGCCTCTATCCATCTTGAATCATTTTTAGCATTAAAAAACCCTTTAATTCTGTTCCAATTCATTGGATAAAAAGCTCTTGGTGGCAACACACTAAAGTTGTTATCTTTTATCTTCTCTACAATTCTTGAAACCAAATATGGTCCATTATATCCCCATCTATTTCCATCAAAATTCAAAGCAAATTCCTCCATGAATTTGTAAACAAGTGGATGACTTTTATCAAAAATCAATAGTGCATTATTCAATCTTGTCCAATTCCCATTTCTATCCACACTTTGTGCACCAATTGAGTTCCTCAATCTAGAAATATCCTTCAAGATTATGAAATCAGTGTCTAGATAAACACCACCATACTTGTACAAAATGGCTAGTCTAATCAAATTAGACAAATTTTGTGCTAAAGGAATTTTACCAGGGTCCTTTTTCCCATTCTTGAGATCAATAAACCATGACTTAGATGGTGTATTTTCAAACAAAAAATACAAATCAGGAGTGACAACAAGAATATTATAGCCCAACTCAACTATAGGTTTAAACATCATAGTTCCACTTGGTGAGTCTAAAGTATGTGACAAAATTATCAAACACCCTTTAGGATGTGCTTTAAATAGACTCTCTAGAGTAAAAAATTCTCTTTTACCAAAAGATTTTGTTGGGGAAATCCATGTCATAAAGAATTGGACACTACAATAATGACTTGTAAAATATTCATTCACTCTATCATTGAATTTTCTTGAGATATTTGTTGACTTTAATATCTCAAAATATGGCAAGTTTTTCTTAAACCAAGAAATCCTTTCTTCTTGTGATAGATTATAAGGAGGTACCAAATGTGCATGATCTTCTTCTTCCTTCAAATAAACTTCATTATTAGGCTCTTCCTTAGTCGAAAACAACGGTCGATTAGCTAAAGGTGGTTTCAATGGTTGCAAGGAATTGACATTGATTTGAAAGACAATTGATTTTGATGAAATGTTAGCTATGAGAGAATCATAGAGGATTATAAGGGAAATGATCAAAGCAAAATAGAAAAAAAAGAAAAGTTTGAACTTTGTATAGTAATTAAACATCATTTAACATTAAAAATAACAATTCTTAGTGTATCATAGAAAGTTATGGATTGTGAAAGAACTATAACAACTAGGCCTAATATATATGAATGATGAATAATGGTCTTTTGCATGAAAATAAAATTGGTGAAGAAGCATTTTGAATGTTTTAACGTGTTGAAATGTGAACAATTCCTAGTTAAGTATATTTTACCAAAATTCTACGAAGCTTAAGTGAATAAATTCATATTGTTTGGCTTCCTAAAAGTAAATATGTTGTATATTTTATTTCATAAAGGACTAAGGTATCTGACAAAGTAATCTAACAGAAAATGAGGTTTCTTGGACACTTATATATTGAACAGAAAATAAAAATGGTCGTTTCAGAATATTTACTTTTAAAAAAAGAAGATCTCTATCATAGTATTATTATATATTGCTATAATAATAATAAACAAAAAAAATATCTCCAAATATAATAATTATTTATTAAAAGTAATTTTTCCATAAAAGTATGTAGGGTGCCTAAGAATTATTAAGTGCAAGCATGCCATTACATTACAATAAGAGAAACAGCAAGGATATTTTAACAGATATTAAATCTTTTGTATTTAGAAACTATATATATATATATATTTATTTTTTTATTATTATTTTTTCTTCGAGGTAGTAATAAGATCTACATACAATTTACTTTTTCTAGACCCCCTACTTTATGATATTTCACGGATATGTTATTGTTGATTAATCTTTTCTATTTATTTTAGGTAATTCAAGTGATTGAGAAAAAAAAGATATTGTAGTAAATCCATAATGGAATGAAACTTGTATTTAACTTTTAGCTTTAAGAATTTAAAAAATAATTGAGTTAATTAAGGGTCTCTCTTTGGCATTTTCAAAGGAAATATTAGGAAAATATAAGAAAAATAAAGTTCTTTGTTTTTTTAATTCTTTTATTCCTTTTTGGGAAAATATATGTCTTTGATATCTTTGCAGCTTTCGAAAGAGTGCTCAATATTCATTTTATACTTGTTTTAGTAAGCTTAACACTAAATTCTCTTTCTTTTCCAAATTCAGGTATACCGTAACATTTTTTATGATAAATATATTTAAGAGAAAGTTACTATATATTTATATATATTGTTCGATTATTATATGTATAATAGATATATACTTTAGAATCAAATATATGAATTTTAAATCTTTGAATTCGTTCGACTATTATATGTATAGTAGATATATACTTTAGAATCAAATTCATGAATTTTAAATTTTTGAATTCGTTCGACTATTATATGTACAGTAGATATATACTCTAGAATCAAATTCATGAATTTTAAATTTTTGAATTCGTTCGACTATTATATGTATAAAAGATATGTAAAAAATATATACACTCTAGAATCAAACTCGTGAATTTTAAATTTTTGAATTTATTCGACTATTATATGTATAGTATAGTAAATATATATTCTAGAATCAAATTCATGAATTTTAAATTTGTATAAAATATCAATTCTTTTATATTTCAATATCCACAAATCCAACTCAAGAAATTTAATTTAAAAACAAATAAATTAAAAATGATATATCCAAAAACAGGTCCACTTGTAGGACCATTATGTGACCCAAATACAATACATCACGAGTAAGTACTCTATAAAATATGTGGAGGATCAAAAGTTAGGGCCCTTTTTATTTAGAAATAAAATAAAATAAAATAAAATAATGGTAAGAACGTAAGCTGTGCGTTACCTTTAATTATTTAATTTAAACTCCCAAGAACAAGAAAATTACAAAAAATATTTTTATTATTATTTACTTTTTCTTTACTTAGAATTCAATATTCATATTAAAAGTCGATAAATTTGAATTCACCTTCTATCAACATTCACAGTTAATCGTATCTCATCCTTGTGATGATTTCACTATTATAAATCACTACTCACTTAGATTCCAATTAACGTTAAAAGATTCAAGAGAAAAGGGTCTGATATACCCCTCAATTTTGTCATTTAGAGCTGATATACCCCTTGTTATGAAAGTGGCTCATATATACACCTACTTGTAAACAAATGGCTCACATATACCCTTTTCCTCTAACGGAAATGAAAAAAAAATAATTTTAATCTAAACTTTTATTATTCTTTTCTAAAAAATATAATCTCATATGAGTAAATTTAATCCTCGTCAAACATATTTTTTTGACTTTTTTTTGTTTCAGTGACTAATTTATAATTATTATTTTGATAATCAAATTTATTTATGTTTCACTAATATTCTTGTAAAACTTATTGTAGATGACCAAATTTTTTCTTCGAATACGAAATTAAATTACAATACACAAAAAAATAGTTTAATTTTTTTTTCTTTAAACTAAGGAATGAAACAAAAAAACAAAATAAGAATAAGAAACTCAAATAATTATAATAAAAGAAGTCAAAAAATAATTTATGTATGAAAAAAATTATAATATACCTTGAACTTTGATAGAAGAATCATATATACCACTAAATAATTTTTTAAAAAAAATTAGAAGTAATAAATATAAATATAAAACTAATTTTTTAACTTCCGTTAAATGAAGGGTATATGTGAGCTATTTTGTAACAGCAGGGGTATATGTGAGCCGTTTGTATAACGATAAGGGCATATATGAGCCA
Source organism: Solanum pennellii (assembly GCF_001406875.1). NCBI lineage: Eukaryota > Viridiplantae > Streptophyta > Magnoliopsida > Solanales > Solanaceae > Solanum > Solanum pennellii. The sequence goes on from NC_028645.1 coordinate 6,388,096, forward strand.
CTTTTATAACGAGGGGTATATCAGCTCCAAATGATAAAGTTGAGGGGTATATCAGACCCTTTTCCCAAGATTCAATTCATGGGCAACGAAGTCACCTGGTACTTGATCCGTGGCCATTTCACCCACTGGACCCCACACTCTCGATTTCAATTAATGTGACACAAAATTTTTAAATCCAACAAAGGTTTCTTAATATTTTTTTAAAAAATAATTTAAATTATTAATTATTATAATTTATATTTTTCTTTTGTCTCGATCATGTGATATAGTTTGATCAGATACAAAATTTAAGTTTTTTTTTTTTGGAAATTTGTGGTTTCAATTAAGTTATGACACTCGTGAATTGCGTGACTATAAATAAATATTTTGAAATTAAAAATTATTACTAAATATGTAAAATATGTTGTTTTCTTAAAACAGACTAAAAGAAAAGCTCTACAATTATTATTTCCGCCGTTCCATTTTATGTGACACATTTTTTCTATTTGCTCAATCCTAAAAAGAATGTCACATTTTTTTTATATGATAGTATTATACTCTTGTTGGTCACACTTATTCAAAAATAGTATTCAAATACATTTAAAAAAAATAAAAGTGAGCATATTTTTTTTAAAGGACAATCTAATAAATATTTCAAAAGTTTTATTATTTCTTAAACTCTATCAAATTAAATATTGACGAAAGGAGTACTAAATATATAAATATGTTTGTTTTCTTGAAACAGACTAAAAGGAAAGCTTCTAGACTATTATATTAATCGGGGACAAAAGTATTTCTTTATGTAGTTTGAATATAAAAGTATTATTTTCAAAATAATAAATTTAAATTTTTAATTAATTTTAAATATGTCACGAAAATTAAAACAAATAATAAAAAAAGTAAAAAGTATATTAAATTAACCCCACCTCCACTCCCTAATAGCCACCAGTCTCTCTTCCCACTTTTAAAAAGACAAAACAAACACTACATTTCTGAAGAAAAACAAAAACATAATCATCATTCTTATTTTTCTGTTTTTCTATTTAGAAAAAAAGCTTCAAACTTTTTAGTTATGGAGTCTTTAACAGGGTTATCAATAAAAGGGGTTTGTTTAGATAATGTTTTAGATAAACACAAAATTTTATCTTTGGGTAAAAAATCAGAAATTTGTTTTCTTGGATTGTCAAGTTTGAAGATTGTTCATATTACCTCATGTTCTGTTCAGCACAAAATTATTCAACCTATTTTTTGTGCTTCTGACACTCAGGTTTGTTTTATTTTTCTTTTATTGAATATTATACTACTTATTTAGTTTCAATTTCATTTAGGGCTTGATTTGATTTATGTTGGCAAAAAAAAATTGATTCTTGTTAATTTCTTTGTAGTTTACCTTTAATTAATTTGTTTGTTTCTATTCAAATTTTGAGTGGAAAGGTGTTGGCTTGCAATGCAAAATGTTGTAGAGTTGAAATTGTTCACCTCAAAGTGAAGTTAATGGTAGCTCAGAATAAGATATAACTCCCTTCGTTTCAATTTACGTGTCACTATTTGACTAGCCACATAGTTTGGTGCTTTTGTTTGTGATGATTCTTTACCAAAACATGATACTATAGTCCCAATAGGAATCATGTGTTCTACAGTGGCAGATCCGGAATTTTCAATAAGAGTATTCAAAATCTAAAAAATAGCCACACAAAGTAGTCGAAGGCGATTTGACATGTAGTATATATACCTAAAAAATATTTTAACCATGTATGAGTCATAATATTTTCCACCAAAGGGGGTTCAGATGAACTCCTAATTGCGAGGTGGCTCTACCACTGGTTCTGCTTATGTAGATAATATACTAATATTAGGATATAAAGTTGAATATTTGGTACATTTATATTAATGGTATCTGCACTAACTGGATGAAAATTTATAAATGATATTTAACTTACAACTCATTCAGATACATAATCAGAGTGAAGAAACAGAAACAAGTGATACAAGTAAGTTAATCCTACTGTGACATTGTCTTAGATGTAGGAGTTATTTTTATTGCAAAAAACTAAATCAACTTGATCCTGTTGTTTTCTTTCTAGATCAATCCAAACCAGTTCGCGTAAAATTTCAATTGAATAAGGAATGTTCCTTTGGTCAGCATTTCTACTTAGTGGGCGATGATCCAATGCTCGGTTTATGGGATCCATCAAATGCAGTGCCACTTGAATGGTCAGAGGGACATGTATGGAACGTCGAGTTGGTAAGAACATGTTGTTGATTGATCTTTAAGTATGGATAATGTTGTAGTTAACTTAAGGATGTTCTAATTTTATGAACTTTTTTAGGATATACCGAGTGGAAAAACTATAAGCTACAAGTTCATTATGACGGTAGGTGATGAGACTATCTTGTGGCAACAAGGCCCTGATCGAATTCTTCAAACATGGGAAACGAAGAAAACGATAACTGTTTCTGAAGATTGGGACAATGCTGAGCTGCAGACAATTGTAGAAGAGGAACCTGCAGTTAGTCCAGAAATTTTAATAGCTGAGAATCTGGTTCCACCGTCAGTTGTAGCCATAGAAGATGATGTAAATGAGGGAAAAACTAATGATGTTCTAGCTATAGTCACGGAAAATATCACTGAAGTAAATGAGGATGTGAACACTGATCGAAATGAGGAGACCACAATGGAAGCAAAAGCTATTGGCAAGAATATGGTGGCCACTATTGATGATGTGTTGAGCTCAAAAAATGAGTCCATCTTAGTGGAGGACGAACAAGTTCCCGTCTTGGTTCCTGGCTTAACACAGATTTTGACATCAGAGGCTCACGCGGACAAAGTTGTTGGCAAGAGTTCACTTGGATCAAATAGTGAAGAGTGTAATCTGTTGTTGGATGAAGCTCACACGGAAAAAGTTGTTGTTGAGGGCTCAATTGGATTGAAATCGGAGGAGGAGTTCAATGTGACAGAGGTAACTGCTTAACACCTCTTAAAAAGTCTGTTTCTTTATAAGCTTGGCAAGTGATGATGAGTCGATGACCCCTTACATATCAGTTATAAATGATAATTGTATGGAGGAAAGTGTCTCTAGCAAATGTAGTTCTATCCTCTCAGTTTGTCTTCGTAATAAATAAGCTCTCGTACAATGATATAGAGACATTTTACCAATTGATATCGAGTCATTTGTGCTTGAGTTACCAAGAACGAACAAATATTTCCATTCTCTAAATTCTTTCTCAAGAAAAACTGGGAATAGCACAATCTTTTAATGACATTGTAACAATGGATGTTCTTGTAAAAGTTAGACACACAAACTAAAACGTGTAACCCCATTATGTCCACGAGATGAACATCTTAGGGTGATCCTTTTGTCAACAGATGCTCTTATTACACTCGTATTCCCTGAAGAATGAGACGAGAATTCAAGTATTGCATATGTCATTAGTCCGCTTTAACATGTATGCTTTAGGTTCCATTTATATACTAGGTGGGAATCTTGCATATCTTAACTACTCAAAGGCCTTTTAAGGTTATTTTCTTTACTGATATGTTTGTCACTTTTAAATGTCCAGTTGAGTACAAAGGAAGAGTTAGCGACGGATATAACACATCCTCCAGAAAAGGTGAAGACTAATGTGAAGGAAGAAGTAAGAATAGGACATGAAGATATAGAAAAGTCTGAAATGGTTGAAGGAGGAGGAGATTGGTCTAATGGAAAGCCAATGGAAGAGAATGTGTTTGTAAGTGATATGCAAAGGGGTAAAAAGACACTATTGAAGTTCTTTGCAAGTTTGGGTTTCTGTAAAAGTAGAGCTTGAAGGATGAAAATTAGCTCATAGAGAAGGAAAAAACAAAAAGTTGTGTATATCAACTAATAATGAATGATGATCCTCTTTTGATCTTGAGGCTATGTGTACTACATTTTGTCCCAATACATATTTCTACTCTCTTTCTGTTTCAATTTGTTTGGATTCTCTTTCGAATAGAACATTTATCATAGTAAATTTATTCAATAGTCAATCTACCCTCGTGTAATTCCTGTTCAAGCATATAATCAAAAGTTGGGTGCATGGTGTACGATTTAAAAGTGGACTTCCCATTCATTAGATAGGAAAAGATTTTCAAGAGATCGGATAAAATGAAATTTAAGAATATAAAAAAGATTTTTTGAATTTTATGATATTTAATAAAGACAGTGAGATGAACAAGAAGAAATAGTATATGTTGTGACCTATAGGTAAATAAGATAATGTGTTCACAAATCTCAATGTTTTCTTGTTATTATAACCACATTATTATCACAAGGAATTCTGCCCCCACCCATACGTAACGCCTACGCTGTTCCCTTGGCATTTTGCCCCACTATCTAAGAAATTACTCCTCCGTCCAAATATATTTGCGTTTATCAAAAATTAATTTAATTAATTTTTTTAAAAATAAATTAGATTACATTAATTTGATATTTTAAACAAAAATATTAAGTATTTTAAAACTATATAAAAAGTACTATGAATTACAATTTTGGAAATGTGCAAGAAGTATATTTGAGGCTTAATTTTTGTTTGGGATGCAAGAATGAGTAAATTCGTATTTGCATATGCTATGTTTTGACTCTTTTTTTTTAAAATTAAGTTATTAGTGAAAAGAGTACATAATTGAGAAAAAATGTTTAGGTGAGTCGTATGATTGTTACATAATTTAGATATGTAATCGACCATTTTATCATAATGTAAACAAATTCAACTTCTTATTCCATCAAATATATGTTGATACAAGCTGGAGTTGCTAAAATTGTGATGGGAGTGGAATTACAAACTAAAAAAACCACCATTATACCCCCAAAATAAGAAGCATCAAGAATGGCCAGATGAACAACTGGGCAAACAAGATTCACAATTTTTCTGTATGAGACATAATTACCTGCATATAATCAAATATTAGTCTACAAATAATCTCTAGAATCACTTTATGCACCATTCTTTGAAGCACAAACTACTCTAAAACCTTATGCTGTTTGTCTAAATTCAGATGCCAAAATAAGTATGCACTTCTATATGAACAACAATGACAGGAGCAACACTCCCATGTCAAAATGAATATTTTCAAAGATTGACATTAACAGACAGTTCATAAGCACCTAACAATTTTCAGAGTCAAATATCAAGACATACAGATCCATGAGTGTCAAAGTCATTAGCACACTACTTTCAAGTATCTCATCAGCCATTACCTTGCACACTACTTCCTAGTATCCCGTTAGAATCAAAAGAGGAACACTATTACTATCAGTGGAAGCTAGTGCTGTTTAACGGAAATTTCTCTTCATATTTATACGACAAACAATGCAATTAATCAATCCCAGCAATAGCTTCGGATGGGTGAAAAATATTCTTCCATAATGAATTTTCTAACCTCAACTGAAAATTGCAATTCCTCACTGGTGCTCACCACAGGCCTGAGCTCAACCTACAAAACAAGACACATTGGTGGAGCTCTTACTATGACAACCAAGAAACATCAACTGAGATAACACCTTGGCTAAAAAGTATGTAGCACATACCTTTGAGTTGCATCGCCGTCCAATTTCTCGCAGCACTCCAGTAGCTAAAGATGCAAGAAGTTCATTTTCCCAACTTCTAGTTGGAAGGAAAGAGTACACTGAAACCTTATAAGTGGTGACTCTTTTTATTCTTTAAAATCGATCACTTATTAATCAAAAAATATATAATTGCTGCTTTTCTCGCTTCACCGCTTCTGGTCGCATCACACTTCAATCGTGATTTTCTCGCTGAAGCACTGAACCCTTGCTTTGCTTCACTTCACCGCTTAAAGCAATGAAGCGCTCGCTTTCCCGAACACTGCCAAACACTATCTTGATCATTAAAGATACACACATACCACCATCCTGGCAATCAACAAGTAAAAGTATGCAATTCCAGCCTTCTTTACATGTTTGGATAAATTATATCCCACGCCATTATTGATAAATAAACACGCACCTAGTTGGATTTGTTATAATCTGATAGCTGGGGCTCATATTCACAAGCTGAAACTAGCCCTTAGGAAAACATCAGTAGCAGCAAAGACTTCAGTCAAACTTAAATTGAAGCCAGAAATTACTTACTGTGAACTATTTTCCTAAAGCATCCAGGCATAGTATATATGCAAACAGCAATTAACAATAATTGTTGAATGATTTATTACTGTATTTTAATTATACAGTATCTATTAGGCAAATCATGTTGCAAGCTTACTTACAACAACTTACAATAGTTAGCTCTGTAAGAAAATGAAAGTACATAGGTTAACCAGTCGATCTAGAATGCTTTGAAGAGAGGCAATAACCCACCACCACACACACAATGCTGATTTAATGAGCAGATTAATAAATATCAAGAAAAGTTGTCCTACATAACTAACATATAACAAGAAATGAAACAACAAGGATGGCCAATGGAGCATTACTACAAGTGTTTATGCTAGTTGACCGACATGCTTTGTTTCATTTAACATTTGGAAATAGCGCGCATCTCAGCCTCCGACGGAAATTTTCACAAACCAATTTACAACAACGCCGCAAGTTGGGGTCAGCGATGTAAATCCTCATGGATCATGTTGCTCCATTTAAGCTCATCTGGACCAATATTGAACAAAAATACAAGTACTAGATTCTTTTTTTTGAAACTGAATACAAATACTAGATTCTCACTATTTTCTCTCACTAAAAGATTCCTAGAAAAACATGGGACCTGAGGTAAATGTACTAACACGACAAAAAATAATGAGGTTACCAAACCCTACAGATCTCCAAGCTTGCAGCCCAGCTGTTCCACTTGGTATGCAATGTGACCTTCAAGAATATTACTGGCTTGGGATCATTCAACTCCATCAGCGAGCAACTTCTTTTCCTCTACAATTCTAACAAGAACTAATTGAAAAGGCCTTAGTCCTTGAACCTGCACAGTGACATTATCAGCAGCTTGAAAGGGTTCAATATTCTACAGTGGACTCTAGAAACCATATCAGTTTTAAGTGAAGTATGTTTTCATGAAGTGATATGGAATGTCCAGGTTGATGAAATATTAAGCTTGTAGTTCTAAAATAAGCTGAGCACCAGTATAGACAATTAATCCTCATTAACAGCTATTAGATGTGGCATAAACAATGGCGGAGCCACAATTTTCACAGGGGGGTCAAAATATAAAGAAGTAAACATATGAAGAAGCGAAGGGGCTTTAACGAATAGTATGTATACATAAAAAAAAATGTACCTATCTACACGGTATATTTCCAGCGAAGAAGTGTCAGTCGACATCCCTTGGCCAAGTGTGGGGGATTCAACAAATAGTATACATACATACAAAAAAGTTACCTATCCACACAGTATAATTAACCAGTGAAGAGACGTCAATTGACATCCCTTGGCCAAGTGTGGCTCTGCCACTAAGCACAAAATATACAAAAATGAATCTAAGCTTTAATCACAACTTAAACAAAGCATTCCGAGGGAAGAACTCTAGCTCCATCTCCAAAAATATCCAAAGTCACTGTTTGTTCCACACTTATGTGCCCCCTTATGTGATGGGACTGACGACAAGATTGGAGTACATAGGAGCACTTCAAAAAGGACCATAAATTGTGGAGTTATGGAAGTATGCATGTATGTTGGAGGTATGTCGCAACTCACAAATAAGACAAGAAGGTGTGATGCATAGGAGGGAAAACTTATAACTACTGCTATAGCTTATAAATAATGGTCTTACAGTTTTTAAAAGAAAAGGCCTGACAGTAATAGGATTATAAACAATTTCTTAATGCATTTGCAAGTGGATCATTAGGGTAGCTGTCTACATCACACCCTTTGGGATGTGGTCCGCGGAATGCTTTGTGCACCAGGCTGCCTCTTTTTTTAATTTGTAAGTGCATCGTAATAACTTTTTATATTTGAGAGGTTCTCGAAATAAGCTGCTACAAATGAGTAAACTTGCAACATTATCCTCTTAAATTCCTTAAATCTTTTCCTCAGTTTTTACTATCAAGAAATACTCTTTCCCACTAACTGTCCAAACAAAAAGCTAAAGTTTGATGTTCCTGTTCTTTCAGTGAAATCCTTGTTCCTACTCCTTCATGACTAGAGCAGAACAGATTACTCGAAATGCTTCCTTCACAAAAGAGAATTTTCAGTCTTGGTATGTGCATCAAACACTTCGTAATCGCCAAGCACAACAAACCTTCAGATGATGTGAGGGCTTAACAGACTGGAGAGATTTTTCACAAATAAACAAAGAAAAGCACTTCGGTCTCATGAGCATTGACTGCAAACAGATAAAGAAACTACACTTTCACTTACTGCTTTCAGGTATCATATGATCCTTTACCATCAATTCTGAGCTCATTCATGTCTCCTCTAACCCTTCAACAACTATGAGAGGGAGATTATAACTTCTCTACAATGCCATCACTAAAGCAGCCTCTATACAAAGAAAGGTATTCATTCCTAAACCAGCAAACAACAATTCCCTTTCTTCAGTCTTTCGCCGTATATTCTCTTTATTCTTTTCCTCTTATAGGTTGCTCTCTTTAGTAGTCTAGGGATTTCAATCTTTTGAGATAAGCTTAATTGCTGATTTTGAAATTACAGCAGCACTTGTTTCTTTACACAAAAGCCCAGATTCAATGCCTATTAAAATTTCAATGTTCAGTTATAGCTTCTTTAAACAGGAAAATATGATTTTTTTAAAATTTATTTATTCAAAAATTGGGGGGAGGGGAAGGGGAAATGGGAAGAAGGTCACAATGTTGGGAATCGAACCCTCACCAACAAGGTAGGAGTTCAAGTAACCAACCAACTGAACTACTAAGATTCCCCAACAGGAAGATATGAATACTGGAGAGTTGTTTCTCATATTCTTCAAGCCACCACTTTGCTTGCCTACTAGACTAGTAACACAACCACATAACCCCAAGAATGTGCCTCCAGCACATAAATTACAGCATATGGCAAGAAACAAGTGTTAAACATGCTTTTCACTTTATTACTTGGGGGAGATCAAGAAAAAATTAAAATAGAAAAACCACCTGCTAGAGAGTTTGACAAGTACCAATAAAAAGAACAGGGATTACTTCTAATTTGGGGTAAAAGCGACATGTAAACTAAAAGAGTTACTTTCTGTTGAAATGACTCACCATCACTATAAGCTGAAACAAAGAATACAATACTTACAAATCTGCTTTGCCACCTAGTTTTCTAAGGAATATGGTATGAGTCTTGTCAACGTGGAATTACGGATGATACTAAGGTAAAACGTTATAACCTCACGTGTACATGTAGCTAACCAAATGATACAGCAATCTAGCAACCAAAGTTATGAATACAAATACAGCATCAAAAGCAACAATTAGAGGCCTACCTCTGATACAAATAATTAAACACGCTTGGATACGATTCTTTCTTGATAACAGGGATGCCCAAATTCACCAATAAACCCCAAATTCATTTCACATGATGGCATAACACACGTCCACATTGTTCTTGATTGATCAACATCATGTCCAAAATGGATCAACAAGAATCTGATTTCAGGTATTTGTCACGGTCGTATCAAATCTTTGCACATTGTTCCTTGATTGATCAACTTGACATCCAACCAAATACACAATTCATTTCATTGATGACCATTGCAAGCTGTAGTTGGACAGCTAAAATATATACAACTAAGCTCAATCTCAAACTAGTTCGGGATGGATTCTAACTTTACTCTGACCATCGACCAACTTCCCATTGATGACCATTGCAAACAGCTCAAAAATATACTACAATAAATCTGCTCAATCTCAAAGTAGCTCAGGTCGGCTCGTAGTTTCACTCTAATCATCAATTGATTGCAACCCTCTTCTCTGTTAGGACATGAAACAGGCAACGTAAGCTCATACAAAGCTCACAGCTCCACACGATCACAAACTTAAAACAGCACCGGAAAACTGAGAACTTTGCCACACTTCAATCCCCTCAGCATCTTCTCTAGAAACAAACAACCTATCTCCAGCTCCCTCAATCTTCTTTATGATCCCTCTTCCGGCATCCTCCACTTTATCCATATAATTCCTCCTATACAATCCTTCATGCAACACCCTTTCCCTCTCAACATCACTTCCATTCTCCACCATTCTCGACCATACTTCCAACCCTCCTCCTCTTCCCACAAACACCTGCTGTCTATAACAGTGAATCAAGCTACTAGTTCCACCACCTGAATTCCTCATGCATGGATTTTTCTCTTCCAGATAAACCCATGGATCTTCACTTAATTTACGTAGGTCTGCCACAGCCAAATCACCTGATTTTGAACATATCTTGAACATAGTCAAATCCTCCCTGTCAAAGTCAACGTCAGCAAACGAGTCCCCGAACCGACTGCTCCGACCTGAACCCGGCTCATTCGTCTCCCACACAACGTCTCCGGACCTAGAGTCCCACAACCGCACATAACCGGCATACCCAAAAGCTCCGGCAGTAACTGAAACACCGACTAGCGCATTAATCTCCGGCAAAAATGTTAACTTTTCAACAACAGTTGACTTTGCCGAATTACCAGATTGTCTTCCCAACTCCGAAACCGCTTTCATCGTAGACTTATCAATACTCAGAACACAATTTTCTCTATGTTGACACTCGAAGGCAGCAAAAACAGAGTCCGGCGAGTCAACAACAGCGTGTACTCGGGCCTTGTAGATTCTCGGGTCAGACGGGTCGGTCCATTCCACAGAGCCAACTCTACGTCCATTAGCCAAGTTGTAAAAATGGAGCCCGGATTCGAATTCAGAAGCAACACCAGCCAAATCGGGTCCAACCTTCCTAATGGAGCTGATGTAATCAAGGTGTGTCCTAATAGTTTCGGTATGTGTCAAACTCCAATCATAAACAGAAACCTGCCCGCCGTGAGCAACCCAAACGGAGCCATCAGAGTCTACAGCATTGAAGTCCGTTACAACGCCATCAGAGGTAGGACGAATGGTTGAGAAAAGTGACGCGTCGATTCCACTGAGTCGACTCGGGGCGAGTGCAGATCTGAGTTGTGATTCAATTCCGTAATAAACAGCTTCATCGATAAGCTCTTGATTAGAGAAACGTTTTGCTGTTGAAGGGAGACGATTAGACCGGAGAAGAGCTAAAAGAGCCGAGAAGATTTCTGGGTCCCGGTCGATGAAAACAGGCTCGTCGGAATTCCGATTCGTTAAGACGGATAAAAGAGAATCTGGTCCACCAGAACGAAGTGTTGATACTGTGGTTTCAAAGAGCTTACCGCCGACGTTGAGCTTTACTCGATCACCACCTTGCCCTAGAATGGTACGTCGTCCACCGTCGTCTTCCATTGATCGGACAATTGAAAAATAGTGATGCCGGCGAAAGGTTGAACTGAGCAAAAAGATTGAGTTGACCAAGTCACCGGAGCTGGATTGTGCTGTTTTATTTTTGGTGGAAAATAGTAAATAAATCTGATTATGATTTAATTTTTTTTAATTAGGCAGAAATTACTTCAAACGGTAAATGATTAAAAAAAAAGGGAAAAAGGACACATATATTTCCGAACTATCGTAAATGGTATGCAGATATTTTTCTTCATATTTTAGAGACGTTGGTGCCCCTACCGTTCAAAAATTAGATATATATTCTTTATACTAACGGACATACATTGTTATAATTTTATCCACCAATTCGACATTTGATCGATGCATAAGATTGTCACGTGTCCCTATTTAGTATCATGTTAGCGTGAAGGGCATATATGCTCTATTTTTGGACGGCAGGGGCAACAATGCCCCTAAAATATGACAAAGGTATCTGTATACCATTTATAATAGTTCGGAGGTATATTTGTCCTTTTTCTCAAAAAAAGTAATATGGAAAATTGAGTTCATAATATTCTCCTCGGCTTTATTACCCAAAACACCAATTATTATATTTAAAAGTGTTTCTTAAATTTATTAACAAGCATAATTATTTTTCACTAAAAATATCTTTTTAGAAACACTTTTGCTATTCTAATACTTACTTTTTGTTTTTATGTTAATTTTTAATATATATCTCTCGTAACAAAAAATTGAGTGAATTGTAAATATTTAATTTTGAATCATAATATTTTCCAAGTTAGGATTTTAGTATAACTAAAGACCCCTTTCATTTCAAAAACTACTTAATAACACATACTTCACTATCATATATATAGATATTTTACGTCTACTTTAAAAATTTAACATGTAATATTATTTTTTAAGAATTATACTATATATTTTATAAAGTTAAATCAGATACACAAGTCTTTTGAATATGACAATGAGTAGTTATCTTAAAGCTTAATCTTCTTAATTAATGAAATACTAACAATTTAAATTTTTCTTTCACATCAAACATTTCTTTTTGTTGACGTATTAGTGTAAAATACTTATTTTTAATACTCATTATGGCTGACGGTAAGATGGTTAAACATGTCAAGCATAAGGTTCCTGGCATCATTAGAGTTTTGGAATTGATTTTTCCTCGCGAGATATGTGTATTCATCAACTTTAAAAATTGAGATACAAATTTATTACTTTAAATTAATAGATGTAAGTTATTTTCTTCTATAACTTTCATAATTGATTTAAGAGACTGTGATTTTTATCACTTTCATGTATCTTAGTATTGTAAACTTCATCTTCTTCATTAAATCCTTTCTTTGTATCTTAAAGTTTCGAATATTTCACCACTTTCTGTATCTATGTATCTAAATATTGTGAATTCCATCCTCTTCATCAATTTCTTCTTTTGTATCTTAAAGTTTTGAATATTTCGTCCTTGATATACATGTGTCATTACTCGCGAGATACATGTATCAATTTCAGGGATACATGTGATATTAAACCAGAATTCGATTCCTGGAATCCATGAACCCGAATGCCTAAAAAATACTATGATATTGACCATTTGCAAAAAGAACCTTGAAAATTGAAGATTCAAAAGAAGGACTTAATGAAGAAGATGAAGTTTACAATTTCAAAATTACTAATGTTTATGATTTAGATTTCATATTAAAACTGATAATAGTTGGTACGGAAAGATCTATTAAATCCGTTTTGTTTGTTAATTTTCTATTATTTAGTCCTTTAATTAGGGAATTAAGTTATAAAATTTAATTCAAATCAATTAAATCATGTATCTCGTCCTTTAAAATCTGCTAGATACATGTATCTAACGGCTTATGATATATAGCTGAAAGTGGTATAGAAAGTAATATTAAAAATAACAACTTTCACATATAGTAAACACAAAATTCATATTTGTATGATATAGCTATAGTTTGCATAATTGCGCTCCATAACAAACATGCTATGATTATTTTCGCTATACATATATACAAAAGAAGCTAGGTTATTTCGCTATACATACATACAAAAGAAGAAATTGTATAGTTCGCTGGCTCCTCTATAGATTTGTATAATTTCGTTGGCAGCCTCTCGTTTGTATAAATCGTTTGTTTAATTTGCTGGCTCCTCTTTAGATTTGTATAATTTTGTTGGCGGGCCATTTGTAGAAATTGTTGGCAGCCTCTCGTTTGTATAAATCATTTGTATAATTTGCTGGCTCCTCTTCAAACTTATATAATTTCCCTGGTAGACAAATTGTATAAATTGTTGGCAGCCTCTCTCTCGCTTTTTACAAACATAAGTTATAGATTATATTTTGATAATATGTTTTGTATAAAGCGAGAAAGACAAAAGAGAATTGAGCAGGGGAATATTTGTATTACATAATTATAAGTGTATAGGACAAAGATATATATATTTGCATGTGTATATACAATTTTTTCTCGCTTTATACAAACAAAAATACAACTTCTACATTTTTAATTGTATAAAGCGAGAGAGGTGAGCGACAGAGGGAGCGAGAGAGGCGAGCGAGAGAGGGAGCAAGCGAAAGGGAGAGTAGCGAGCGAGAGTTTGAAGGAGAGACGCTACTGACAAACAGTTTGCTACAGTGCACAGTTAAGTCAAAGTGTGGTTAGCATTTAATATAAATTAATAATTTATCATTATATATAATTTTTCCTATTAAAAACTAATAGAAATCCTAGTAATTAAAATTTAAAATAGTGGAATTTATATAGTTTTCCTAAAAAAATAAAAATTAAAGACAATTTAAACATTAAATGAACCTTCAATCACGTGGGCTTGGTCCAATGGGCCTGCTTCTAAGATAAGTGTTTGAAATATTGCTAAACTTCAATGTGATTTATTATTGGGCAATTTTTACATATAGCAAATAAAAAATTTATATTTATATGCTATAGCAAAGTTTGCATAATTGCGCTCCATAGCAAACATAGAAACTGTATAATTCGCTATACATATACAGTTGAAGCAAATTGTATAAAACGAAGTGTATAAAACAAGAAAGAGAAAGACACTTGGGCAGAGAATTGTATAAAAACGAAGTGTATAAAACGGATTGTATTATTATAAGTGTATAGAACGATTATATACAATTTGAATTTGTATAAAATGAGAAAGAGAGAAAGACAAAAGAGACTTGACAAGGAATATACAATTGAATCGAATTGTATAAAACGAGAAAGAGAGAAATTAGATACAATTTGAAAATTGTATAAAACGAGAAAGAGAGAAAAGCAAAAGAAACTGGGCAGGGGAGTATTTTTATTGTATAATTATAAGTGTATTGGACGAAAGTATATGTAATTGCATGTGTATATACAATTTTCTCACGCTTTATACAAACATAAACGCAATTTATACATTTCGCTTCTGTTTGTATAATTGAGAAAGGCGAAGGTGACGAGCGAGATTTGGGAGAGTGGCGAGCGAGATCTGAAAGAGGGGAGACGGGGAACAAAAATATATATATATATATATACAATTTTCTCTGCTTTATACAACTAGAAACAATTTTTATACACTTGTGTTTGTATAAAAAGTGAGGAAGCGAGCAAGAGATTGGAGGAGAGTGGCGAGCGAGAGATTTGGGAGAGAGGCGCCTGACAATTTTTTGCAAACGTTTGCTATGGAGCACAATTATATTAAACCCTAGCTACTCTATTTATTTTAGGTTATTAGTTTGCTATTATATACAATTTTCCCAATTATTATTTCATCTATTAATTAGTGATAACCTTCAAAATATCAATTTACATGACTAACTGAATCTAAATACATTTCGATCTTTATGAGTGAAATACACTCTTATATTCTCTAACTTTGGAGTATTTTCAATACTTCTCTCGCCTTTATTATTGATAGCTCTATACTCATACAAGAATTCGATACCACTTTTTATGACATGTGATAAATTGGATGTGCATTTAAGTTTAATTAATCAAGTAGATGAGTATTTTTAAAGTTGTTAATAGTTTAATGACGAAAATAATAATTTACGACAAGTTCATGAATGTTTTTAATACTTCACTCAAAATTTCCATGAGGTTCCAAGTTTAAATCCTGGGTTTTATATTTTATTTTTGAACTTCCAATCCACCACTTATATAAGATAAGATAGTGTAATTTTTTTTAACCACCATTAGGTTAAAATTATAATCAACATCATGTACTACCCTATAGTAATCATAGTTTATAATTCTTAGCTAACAAAGTTTTTTTTATATGTTGTTTTAGATAATGTTTAGAGCTATAAATTATTATAATTTATATTTCTCTTTTGTCTCAATCATATGATGTAGTTTGATTAGTACAATATTTAAGAAAACAATAGAAGTTTTTTGAAGCATATTGATCTAAATTAAGTTATAGATATTTGTATGACACTAAATTGTTTTATTATAGAAGCATAAATATTTTATTTTTTAAAAACAGATTAAAAAGAAAGGTATATCATATTAATGGGGACAAATGAAATACTATTTGTTAGATAGTTTTAAATATGAAAAGATTGTTTTAAAAACTTAAAATTGGTATAACCAAATTTAAATAATTTCAAATGACTCGAAGATTGGAACAAATAAAAGAGAGTATAAAGTAGTATTTAAATTAACCCCACCTCCAGTCTCTAATAACCACCAGTCTCTCTTCCCACAGTCAGACACAACAAAACACTGTATTTCTGAAGAAAAACAAGAACATAGTCATCTTTCTTATTTTCTATTTTTCTTGAACCCTCAATTGAGAAAAAAGAAGCTTCAAGGGTTATCAATAAAGAGGTTTGTTTTGATAAGGTTTAAGATAAACAGAGAGTTTTGTCTCTGAATAAAAAAATCAGGAATTTGCTATTATAAAGGCAATAAAAAGCCTTTGTATAAAAAATTAAACTGCAAGGAAATAAATACTAGTTACAAAGTATGGCAGAAATGAGGGCACCAAAAAGCCCTTGATAAAAAATTGTATGAATTACTTCTCCAATGAGTAAACGGAAGACAATTCAATTTCTCCATAACATATCAGAGAAAATCATGAAAAGTAGCCAATTGGAACGACTGTTCCGCCACCAAATTGTTACTGCTGCAGGACATCCGAATATATAATGACTCAGGTGGCAATATATAGCCCTCCTTGTCTTGACATTATTCGGATTGGACATTTACAGTCTTGTATACAACAAGAGATGACTAAAGTTGGTATTTACCAAACGAACAACAAGTCTTCATTCCAGAACTGGCTCAGTTCATTACCAGTGCAGAAACTAACATTAGGGAATTGGGGAGCTTGGCTTATGATAAACATCATATACAATAGCCCTAATATTACCTGGGCTCTCATCCCCCATTCATTCATTGCACCACAAAAACATCAATTCAGGATATCTCAATGAGAGCCAGAAGCAAGGTGCATCTGAGGAAGAGTAGGAAATGGTCAAACACTACTCATCCAGAAGCTACAGGAAGATATAGCGTTCCAGTTACGAGTAGACCATATTTTAGAACCAAAAGAGAAAAGGACCACAAAGCACTCAGGCACAAGTTACTTGAGAACAAAAATTCTGATGGGAAAGACGAGGGGTGGAATTACAACTAAAAACCACCATTATACCTCCAAAATAAGAAGCATCAAGAATGGCCTACATAGCCAGATGAACAACTGGGCAAACAAGCTTCACAATTTTCTGGTTTGCTCCCGACTCTGATACAACACAATTCAAGGAAGGAGGGGTAAAAACCCATATGATCTCAACCCATCATCTCCGAGATTTGCTTCAGTGCACACCCTCCCACCCCCTTTACCAAACACCAGTCATGTTTTCAAAGAATTAAGTGATCGGTCATGAGAAGCATCAACATTAACTCCCACCTCTGAAACATTTACTTGAGGTAATCTATCGTCGACTGAAGGTTCATCCACGTGATTGACAGTGTCCCACAAGAACCCATTTTCATTTTCCACCGAAATCTTATCAAAGTCTTTATCCACTGCTAGAGGGTGAGATGTAATGTATGAGACGTAATTACCTGCATATAAGCAAATATCAGTCTACAAATAATCTCTAAAAAAGAACTTGTACCCTGACAAGGTAACATTAAGAGAGGAAAGAAATTAAAGCAAGTCCTGGATCTTATCATAAAATGAAATTGAATTCAGATATAGGTGTAAACATGTCAGAATTGACAAGAGTGATATAATGACATCATGTAGAAGTGATAACTAAGGAAATGAAGGACAATTCTGCTAAAATTCACAAGGCTAGTGTTTTTGAAAGCGAAAAAGGTGATGAGGTCCATGGGATTTGAAGCAAAAGTGACAAGTGAAGCACACACTTATTTGAAGTAAAGCGCACAATTTACTGGAAACAATGAATTTAGTACAATAAAAGTTAAGTTGCAATGAGAAAAATTCTCAAAATTCGAACAAGTGACAGATTCTAGCTAGAATCACTTTATGCACCATGTTTGAAGCACAAACTACTCTAAAGACCATGGCTTCGCCTATGAAGTACAACACCCTACTTCGAGAATCAATTCATCGCTTTAAGAAATGAAGCAATATCTTCAGATAACACTGCACGAGACAGTTTTTAAGAGTTTACTTGACATGAGGCACTGGTGCCTCATTTTGCAAATCCTCTTATGAAATAGTAACAAGAAAAATGGATCTCCATCACAGTATTAGCTAAGGATTCTTGAAACAAGTTAAACCAGGAAATTCAAGGGGACATTTCAAAAAGGATCTTACCAGCCATGTTCCGAAGTGCATTCTCAGCTGCCTGTTGCTGAGCATCCTTCCTAGTCTTACCCATCCCAACACCAACTCTCTCACCGATAAAGAAGACCTAAAGATTTTTCAGGCTCAGAATTCTGAATATAAAACCTTATGCTGTTTGTCTAAATTCAGATGCCAAAATAATTATGCACTTTTATATGAACAACAATGATAGAAGCAACACTCTCATATCAAAATGAATATTTTCAAAGATAGACATTAACAGACAGTTCATAAGCACCTAACAATTTTCAGAGTCAAATATCAAGACATACAGATGCATGAATGTCAAACTCATTAGCACACGACTTTCAGGTATCTCGTCAGCCATTACCTTGCACAGTACTTCCTAGTATCCCGTTAGAATCAAAAGAGGAACACTATTACTATCAGTGGAAACTAGTGCTGTTTAACGGAAGTTTCGCTTCATATTTATACGACAAACAATGCAATATATCAATCCCTGCGATAAGCTTCAAATAGGTGAAAAACATTCTTCCATAATGAATTTTCTAACCTCAACTGAAAATTGCAATTCCTCACTGGTGCTCACCACAGGCCTGAACTCAACCTACAAAGCAAGACACATTGGTGGAGCTCTTACTATGACAACCAAGAAAAATCAACAGAGATAACATCTTGGCGAAAAAGTATGTAGCACATACCTTTGAGTTGCATAGCCGTCCAATTTCTTGCAGCACTCCAGTAGCTAAAGATGGCAAGATGTTCATTCTCCCAGCTTCTAGTTGAGATTCTCTGTTGTTAAATAACGACTGATGTTGAGAGAATCTACCCTCTGTCGAGGCAAAGTACAATCAGCCTAGGAAGCTTTTGTCATGAACTTGATGAAGAGAGGGAATAATAAGGAAAAGAAGAAGATCAAAGAGACTATGCTTAAAATGAAAACTTTAGCGGATCTCTCTCTCAACTTTCAGCAACCATCCTTTGTTCTCCGTAATACCAAACTAAAAACAATTGATAAAGTGCATATCCCATAATCAATATTTTGCTTCTAGAATTTAACATTATCCCAAAACTTCTTTTGAACTCCTTCCAAATACCACTGTTCAGGGGAGCGCGAAGCGCAAAAAAGTGACAAGGTCCCTGCTTCACACTTCGCTTGCTTAAAGCGTGAAGCGAAGCGCTCGCTTCATTGAAAAGAAGTACAATTTAAAAGAAAAAAGACCAAACCAAAAAGAGACAAAATATATAAGTAAAAATTAATATTGAACACTAAAAAAAGGTTTCCCTTTAGTTGTCTTGTCACAAACAGACATACAATAGTTGTCCTATTGGTCTCCTCAACTTTTTTTTTTCATTTTTCCATGCCAGGTTAGCCTTTTTTAATCACAGATAAGATCTAAGAAAAATAATCAACATTATAGCTTTATCACTATTAAGAGAAAATTCAACGACATTTTTGTCATTGTTAAGAAACAACACAATTCAGCAATATATATTTTAATCACGGTGAGGAAACAAATAATCAGCAACATATAATTTAAATAATCAACGCTAACCAGGGCAAAGGAAAACAGAGTAGAAAAAAAGAAGAAAAATTCTAGGCTAGCAGTGCCACTGCACCAGAAAGAAGAAGAAAGAAAGAAAAGAGAAAAACTGTTGGAAGGAAAGAGTACTCTGAAACCTTATTATTCTGATTTCTTAAGGACGAGGTAAGTGGTGACTCTTTTTATTCTTTAAAATCGATCACTTATAAATTAAAAAAAATATAACTGCTGCTTTTCTCGGTTTGCCGCTTCTGGTCGCATTGCGCTTCAATCCCAGAAGCAGCCGCTTATGAACACTTCGCGCTTTTCTCGCTGAAGCACTGAACCCTTGCTTCGCTTCGCTGCTTAAAGCAATGAAGCGCTCGCTTTCCCGAACACTGCCAAACACTATCTTGATCATTAAAGATATACGCATACCACCATCCTCGCAATCAACAAGTAAAAGTATGCAATTCCAGCCTTCTTTACATGTTTGGATAAATTATATCCCACACCATTAGTGATAAATAAACATGCACCTAGTTGGATTTGTTATAATTTGATAGCTGGGCTCATAATCACAAGCTGAAAACTAGCCCTTACGAAAACGACTTCAGTCAAACTTTAAACTAGTCATTAACTTAACAACATTCATTCCCCAAACGAGTCACTGAGATGGCTACTTAACCCCAAGAGCAAACACTAGTGCAATATGATTAATAAATGCATTCCTTCCTAAAGGCCAGCTTTTGCTCATAATATTTTCACTTCTTAACAGTGAAATGGGGTATTAAAATTGCGATAAGCAGTAACACAGTATAAGAGTGACTCAAACTCACCTGTCTGATGAATAAGTCTATGCATTTCATGCCTGAAATTTACCTGCAAAGAGTCGTGTGATCGAATGAATATGTCAGCAGGAAGACAGTCATAACTATTTCTGAAGGAAGCAGTAGCAAGTACCTCCCCGTTCTTCCCTGCAGATGCATATGATGGTAACATCATGTTTGTTGCACCTTGACTCAGAAAATTCTGATGACCTCTCTGTTTAGCGTACCTTGATGCATCAGATTCTTGAAAAATTCCAGGTGATCGACCACCCATGTGTCCTTTATTTAGGTCATCTTCCACCAACCATCCACCAAGTGGTGGTATGGGCAGTATGGGTGGTTTCTGAGGCACTCTAGGTAATAAAGGAGGTTCTGCTGAACCACGATACCTCATGTCCTGGCTAGGATTCAATATGGGGTGCCTTCTCTTCCCATCACCATCAGCTTCAGAAAAGCTGTTATCTCGTCTAAATGGAGCTCCCAGCAAACTTGGTTCTAAACACACAGGAACAAAATGAACCACGGGTTGATAAACCAAAAAGATTAATACATCTATTATTTAACTGCAGGTAAAGATAGATTTCATTACTTTCTGAAGGTTGAATTGGTCTCACTGATTGAGCAGGTGCATTTGCAGCAATTCCAACCATAAGCTGGGAGCTTCCTGGCTTCATATCAGGATTGTTACTCATGAAAACAGGAGCAGAGTTCATATTAACTTTTCCCTCCTGGATAGAATATAAACATGAGAAGATTGACAGCTGAAAAATAAAGTACTTGATTTGATGTGTGACGTGTTAACACTTCCAAGTTTTTTGGGGGATCGATCATGTGATAAGAAGTCAAGATAGGCAGTAATAACAGGTAAAACCCCACCTGTTGATTCAACCTTTGTGTAACTTCAGGCCCGTACATTCCCTCAGGAATAGGAGCAGGAATCCCACATGACGCAAAACCAGCATCCTAAGAGTAAAGAAATTAAACCTTCATCTTAATGATCAGCCTTCATTTAAAGTTGAAATTTAAAGAGCTCGTAGATGAATACCTCGGACATTAAGTAGTTGCTAACATCAGGCGCAGAAGGTAAATTTACAGCCTCATCTTCATAGAAAATCTCACAGATCTTTCTGAGTAGGCCTTCATCAAACTCTCTGATTGACAAAGAAATGGATCAGATAAAAACTAGTTAATTGACTCAAACTTACTCTTTAGAGGACTGAGAATGAACTTACTTAAAGAAACGAGCTCTAACATCACAAGCAACATTTCTTGCCACACACAGGACCGGTACTGCATTGGCCATCTACTCAATAAAGAAGTTCCAATCAGTCTAGGTGTGACAGAAAAAAACAAGATGACATTATAATCATTTGAAATGGCAAAACACACACCTCTGCTAGTGGAGCATAATACGGAGCGAAAGCAGGGACAACATGAACACGAGGTTGATCTTTATCATCCCACACTTTGAGTCGGTCATCAATAACCATTGCCAATTTTGGATGACAAATGCCATTTCGGAAGACAGTAAGTAAAGACTTCTTGGCCCCTGTGGGATTAAATGACAGAGATGATGTTTACTTGGTTAAAGAAAAGAAGTTTATAATTTACCAGTTCAAGAGGAAAAGGTATTATAGTCCTCTGATGAGAAGCAATCACAGTTGGCAGCCTTTTGGATGTCACTGCTACTATACATTAGAAGCTTAAAGAAAATACCACTAATGAGCTTAGAATGACATAAATCAAACACAAGAAGACAAATCTTTCATTACTTATGGTGCTTCATTATGCTTCACTGTGAGAAGAGGATTATCTTTTCTCTTGTCAGGATAGGGAAGAGGAATCGTGTTACCATGTATAGAAGAACAACCTATTACTTTCCCAAGGAGTCATAAAACAGGAAACTATTCTAGTTCCTAACCTGATCTAACACATACAACACGGTCCATCAATTGATTGGCATTAATGAGGTGTGACCCTGGGTCGAGTAGCCTCCAAATCTCCAAGGCATAATCTCTCTCTGCCATGGTGCAAACATATACTTCAAATCTTTTCCGACCTTTCGCCGTCAAATAAGTTCTCAACTCCTCCCACGCAGGACGTAATCTAACAAGCACACTGGTATCCCGATTCTGCACAAGAAGTTTCCATGATGAGAAAATGTGTGGAGCTAAAAACTTAATCTTGAGACAAACATAATGTGTTGCAAAATGTCCAACTAAATTCGAGTTCACATTCCAAGGTTACACTGATAACTGTAATAAGACAATGAAAACCTTAGATATTCCAGTTGCAGTTGAACTAGAAGGCCAAACATCCAAATGCCAATTTCTTTTAGCTACATGAACATAATATTGAATGAATGGAAGAGACATAAAAGAACAAAGACCGGAGGTGGATGCTTTCCACTCCTCCAAACGCTTCCTCCCAGCAATTCGAACAGACAAGGATGCAGATCTCTAAGCCACATTTGTTTCCATCAAGTTTAAGACGTCCGAATCTGAATATTAAGATGTGCACAAAATCTAGGTCTGACTCTGAATGCACATCTGAAATTAAGATGTTATCTTGAGATCCAAACACTGAATAATTAACCCTATTTGTTTTAAATATCCAAATGTATATATAGAATTAAACACTTCATTCATAAAATATTATAAAAATCTCCTTTTAACAAAATAAATTTGGTTTATTAATAGAAAATAATATTTTGAATACTTTTATTTGATTAAAAAAACTGAACGATAAAAAATGCAAATAAAAATTATGCACATCAATATAAAAAATTATTGTGACAAGTTAAAAAAAAATCAAATCTTCAATTCTCATTTTTCTTGATGTTGCTTTGTTGCTTATATTTCTATAAAGAGAACTTGCATAAGCCCTCTGACCTGTCATTGTCATTATTTCCTTTTCTGCAAACTAGAGTTGTTAAACACTTCAAATCGTAATCTACAGGTTACAAAATAATTATCTAAGGCTGTTTAACATAATTCCCAGAAGAAAAATAGAGATAAACTGCTTCTATTTCATGAAGGAAGAAGGGAGCACATTCAGTTCTAAGAATCGAAGGTTTCATGGGTTCGTTTATTGAGTGTGGCGTCGAGCAGCGATGATAATTTAAATAATTTTCTTATATTGTGTTTAATCTTTGTGGGTGCGAGAGTTCTTGCTAAACATAAAAATACGTTCAAAAATATTCCGTATTTGTAAAAACTATGAGAACTTATTGGTTCAAGAGGTGAGAAAGGAGAGTGAGAAGTGTGAAAACCTTGTTGAGAGGAGAAGAAGGGAGGACTTGAAAGATCTTGAAATGAAGCAAATTATTTAAAGAATTTGAATGGTGTTAAGACCCTGTTATAGATCTAATTCATTCAGACTCATTAAGACGCTTTATAAGAAAACTGTTATAGTGGGTTTAGAGTCCCACATTGATTGGGGATAAACTGGTGGTCTACCTATATGGACTTGGGCAATCTTCCCCATAAAAGCTAACTTTTGGAGTTTGAGTCGGCTGTCATATCTTCACATAGAATCAAAGATAGGTCCGTCTCCATTTGGGCTTCTGATCCACGCTCAAGTGGGACAAAGCGTGAAGGGAGTATTAGAGTGGGTTTACCACATTGGTTGGAGAATAGACTGGTGGTTTACTTATATGGACTTGGACAATCCTCCCCTAATGAGCTATATCTTTTGGGGTTGAGTTAAACTCAAGTGTCATATCTCCATAAGAGATCCATCCCTATTTTGGTTATTGAACCACACCCCCAGTTGGGCTTGTGCATGTAGAGGGTGTTAGAGTGCGTTTAAAGTCCAACATTTGGTTGGGGAATAGATTAGTGGTCTATTTATGTGGACTTGAGCAATCCTCCACTCCTGAAGGTTGTAGGGTTGAGTTAAACCCAAGTAACATATCTTTAAAGGAACAAAACAAACACTCTTATTGAGATGAATCTAAATATTAAGATTCAGACCTTAAAACAGGCACACTTAATAGGCTGAATTTAATTCAGACTCCATAAAATGCGAACAAATGAGGCTCAAGTGTGATCACCCCATAGGGGTATCCAACTTTGCCTCTGCTGGTGGATTAGCAAATTGACATGTGTAAGGACCATCAGCAGCAAAAAGTTCACACATATAATGAACAAAGGTTACTCAAATCCATAGCAATTCATTTAAAAACTTCTGCAAAGAGGGAGCAATAGACACCATAGAGTATATTACAAATATCTTCATAGTGAGGGGAAATGAATGAGTTACTTAGACAACAGTATTATTCAATCTGCTCTTTCTCTTGGCATAAGGACACAAGAAACATCACTAACCTAAACACTAGCAATTTCAAAAAAAATAAACAATTTAAAAAAACCTAAACACTGGACCAAAATGAAGTATGAATTTCTGGACATTAGATGCAGATAATGTGTTTTACAAAGCAAACTAAAAGTAACAATTACATATTAAGTTTGACACCGAATGGTCTAAATACACTATGCAAAAAACCTTGCCTATAAGATATAAATAGAGTGTGTAAGCTTTCTGAAAATAAAGAATACGTAATTGTTGAGTGATCACAGTTGTAATTGTTGAGTGATCACAGTTATCCCAAAATATTGAAGGCTGTTAACTAATAAGTATATTGAGAACAGGTCATATAAAAAGACAGGACAACAACCAATGTTTAAGAACAGAACTTTCAGATACTGTGAAGCTAGGTGAATCATTTAAATTAACAACCTAATCTACTTTCCGACAATAGTACTCCATTTTGTATGAGAAACCATAAAGCATCCTCCACTCAACTTCAAAATTCAATCAATCAACTTGCCTCAATGCACTGCATACACTTCCATAATATAAACCTAAAATACTAAAAAATCAAAAGAATAATATCAAAATACTATAAAAATTAATGACAAACCGACAACTAAAAAGTCAATAGCCAAACCTTTACTCCACAAGTATAACACGACATGCAACTCATCAACTTCCACTAGCACCTTAAGGGAATGCACTGAGCAGGGGGGATATTCTCCATGACACGAACAGTATATAAATTGAGAAATATGCATGCTTTAGATGTGTGCACCATGCTAAGAATCAATAATTGCAAGGCATAACAGAGAAATGAAAGAAAATATATGTATCTTATTACCTCTGGATTAATCCGTGTAAGGACCACATTCTTATCCCCCAACCTTATGACTGGCCGAACTACACCCTCCTGCCCTTCAGATAATGGTAGCACCTCCTCTTTCTGAGCTCTATATACAATCCCACAGTCAACAACAGAATCACTCTCTAAATACTGCTTCAGCAGTGCACGATCCTCCATATACCTCCTCAGCTCAGCGGACATTCCAGACGACCGAATTGGATCCATCTCTCGTGCTAACCAACCCCGCAAAGCCTCAATTCTATCATCAAATGACTTCATTGTATTTGCAACAATTAAAGTCTCATCCAGATCAAAAACAATTGATAGACACCTCATATTCAACATCTGCAAACAAGCACTATACAGACCAACGGGCACTGAATAGCACCAAAAACAGGGGAACTTTTTCTGCTTACTCGCCATTGCTACCAAATGTATTTCTTCTTCCCCCAGAAAGACCACTGCAGTCTACACAAAGACCAAGGAAAGGGAACAAATTTGTCAGCAGACATCTTACCATAAGAATACATTATAGCCACAAAACACCAATTATACATTATTAAATATATGCTCATCCCCCTTACCAGAGCTAATGCTATGTATATTCCAGACAAATCACATTTCTGACAACAGCTTTAAGAGAACCTGCTTACATCTCATATGAGATGCATCAATTATTTTCAATAGATACATAAATGCCAAAAAAGCAGCAATATATGTAGAACTGCCAACGTCATTCAGCATCCTCATTATTAAATCTTAATACCACAAAAGAGTTCGCATACACATCCACATGAAAATGCCACGATTACTCCATTACATATCCACTATAGTCGACAAAAAAATCATAGTCATATCCGAAAATGGCAAGTTATTTCACAAAATAACCACAATCATAGCACTGCTACGAAACTTCCCACACAAATGTACATTAAATGCCACAAACATTCCTCACTGTCAAAAATTTGGGGTAAGCAATTACAAGAACAACTGCATCCAGTAAATTTCACAATAAATGTAAAATCATCAACAACCATCATCTCTCATTGTCAGAAACTCCGTCAACAACTAAACAACAATAATTCTCTGGTAATTTCGTAGTAAATGCAGAGTCAGTATTTCACATCAAACATATAATCATCAACAATCAATTCTTCTCATTGGAAACAAAATTGCATAACCAAAAATAAATAAAAATACTCGTGCAGTAATTTCACAGTTTAAGTAAGTTCATCACTATACAAACTGATCATAGTTCGTTATTCAATTAAAAGAAATTGTTAATGTCTATTAACCTTGAGGTCATAGTAGCACGAGGAATGAAGAGTTATCAACGGAGACTTCTCGGAACCAGTTGGCGCTGAATTCGAGTTCGGTTCAAGCTTACAACGAACAGGTGATGAAATCGTTCTCAAAACAGCAATAGGATGAACTCGCTCACTATTTGTAGAGATATGATCAATCCGTATCTCGTTGTTTGGGAATTGGAAGTTCTGATCCTTCACAGGTATGGTATCCAGCTCTCCCAAACACGTTTCTCCTTGAAACACCAGGGATTTGAACCCTAAACGACTCATAGTTTCACTGAAATTCGAAATTCAAATCGAAAATAGCAGTTAATCACGCCAAATGTGATGAACAATGATGAAAAAAATACAGAGAGAGAAGTACAAAAAAAATTTAGAAGAGAATTTTCAATTTCTCTCTCTCTGTTCACTCCATTGCTGTTGTCTCTTTGTGTGTGTTTCTCTCTCTAGAGCTGGCGCGCTATACTATGCTATTGCTCTCGTTTTCTCGCTCTATAATAAGCAGCGGTTTCAAATGTATGGGGTGTGTCTAGGTATTTATAGAAAGCAGAGGTGGGATTGGTTTACAATTAGTCTCGCATTTGTATGAATTTACGGAAATACCGGAGGGTTTCGCATGAGTTATCAGGTTCAAGGTACGCATGCGATGTGTGAGGCTTACACAGGGTTTTGTTATCCTACCCTCTGGTTGACGGTAAAGATGTTACAACGTTTTGATTTGGTGAAATAATGACCATTCGATCATCGAGATTTTAATCAGATGTTACAAGATTTTCATTTGGAACAATAATGGTCGTTGATTAACGAGGATTTAAGTTGTTGCTTGGAGATGTGTGTATTTTATTACTACTCCCTTATGGTCGGTACCCGTTGAAGCACGACTAAA
Organism: Solanum pennellii; assembly: GCF_001406875.1. Classification (NCBI taxonomy): domain Eukaryota; kingdom Viridiplantae; phylum Streptophyta; class Magnoliopsida; order Solanales; family Solanaceae; genus Solanum; species Solanum pennellii. The sequence goes on from NC_028645.1 coordinate 6,415,930, forward strand.
TTTGAATTCGCGCCAGGAGATCTTATGCTGGCGGGTTAAATGTTACCTAACAAAGGCGATTTCCTAACCGTTTTCTTTTGGCGGGTGTTCTCTCTGACTTCATTAACTTCTTATTTTCGCGTACGATTGCTTTCTAATTTAGCAAGTACTTTCCGGTCCAACTTTATGCTTCTGAATCAAATGTTGAGTTTGATCGTAAATTTGGGCATAAAATCTTTAAATTTTTGAGATAAAAATTTATATATTTGGCAATTATGTAAAGACGTTTATAAGACATAATAACTGATAAATATTTAAAATATATAAAAGATATATCAAGATATTACGATAAAAGATACACTTGTTAGAACTACAAAATTCGAAAAATGCCATATAAAGTGAAGATGTTACAGATTTTGATTTGGAACAATAATAATCTTCGATTAACGAGATCTTTATATATTGTTAGAAACACATGTATTTTATTTCTCCCTTATTTAGTAAGTACTCCTTCTACCTCTCTTTATATCGCGGATCAAATAATTTAAGTTTAATCGTGAATTTACATATGAAAATTTTCAAGTTTTTGAAATAAAATTTATCTATGAAAAATTACATTAAAAAGTATGCATTATAAATCATACAATTGACAATTATAATTATATCTTGTCTGATTTATTAGGTTGTGGTTGTCTACTCATATTTTGTATAATTGAAACTAGCTAATGATTCTATCAGTATACTATGGTTATGTATTGATACTGCAATTACTCTTTTTTTTTAGTATTAAACATATTCGAATGGTTGCTTAGCGACCTTAAATGTGATCCTAGCGCTATTTGAATTCAAGAAAGAGCACACTTGTCCATGTTGCCATGAATTCATCTCTTTTCTAATACGTTTTTCGAACTTAGAGTCTTTTTAGTCATTTGGTTTTGAGGCTAAATTACTCTACATTAGACTAGTAGATATTTTGGTACCACGACTTCAAATTCTAGGGAGGGTTATTTCCGTGAATAATTGATAATTATAAGTTGTGTTTTATACCACTTGGTCTGAATTGATAAAAGTTTTTTGTTGACTTAAAAGATTTATGATTTTTGATTGTTTAATGGGTTGAATGGTTTTAGTTGGTTGGTTTTTCCACCGGGGATTATTGTGGGTGTCATTCACGATGTATTTGGGTCATGATATTAAAAAATATATGCAAAAAGATACAAAAAAATGCATTTGTTTGAATCTCAAAATTCAAAAGATGTATCAAATTTCAATTTGAAACAATAATGATAGGTCGATCAACGAGATCTTTATCTGTTGCTGAAAATACGTGTATTTTATTACTCCCTTATTTACTAGTCATTCCCTCTACCCAATTTATATCACAAGTCAAATAATTTATGTTTGATCGTGAATTTAGGTATCAAATCTTTATATTCTTTGAAATAAAATTTATATATTAGCAAATTATATTAAAAGTATTATAGATAACATAATTGACAATTCAATTATGTCGATTATTTCCAAGATCAAATTCCATCTTTTCTTATGTATTGTATTATTATTTTGCCTTTTTTCTACCCTTTTCTATTCGAGAGTCAAAACAAAGAGTATAAAATATCTTTTGGTATTCGTTCTTCTCCCTCTCCTATTTTTGAATTATTATTAGGGCAAAGCTCTAGCAGGCTTCCTTGCCGCGTGCGACGCAGGTATGGGTTTTCCGTCTAACCCTTTTTATCCTCCTGGGGAGAAGCACAACCGCACAATTTCAAGCCTGAGGTTGCGCCCATTCCGTAAAAGATATATGAAAATGCGATTGATAATACACTTATTTAAATCTCAAATTCAAAAGTGTCATAAAATTAAATTGAGAAGATAAAATATAATTTTATTAATTAGAGTTATAATTTGTACTCCTTATTTATAAACCATTAGAGTCTAGATATATTTTTGCATCTATGTTTGGATTTTATCTTTGCTTTCCTTCTTGGTATTGACATTTTTTCAAATGTATTAATCCAAATATTGATAAACAATTCTTAAATCTCAGTTTTGAGTTTTTAAGATTGACAAAATATAAATGTGAGTCGTTACATGAGTGACTCTAAGCAATAAAGAATGCAACCATGCAAGATTGGGACGCATTGAGGATATTTAAAACATTTTGATTTTTGAGATTCACGTGTGGGATTTAATCTTGTTAAAGTTACATCTTAATTTTCTAATTGAATGTCTCAAATACATCCAATATTTGGGGCTCACCTAAAAGATCTTACACATATGAAGTGTCAAATTCATTAGTTATTAGTAAGAAGACTGTTAGTAAATGCTATAGAGCACAATTTTTTTCGCATCTATAAAAAGAAGATTGAAAATAACTCAAATAACAATTTATTTTGTTGCATAATTATTAGTTGAGAACAATGCAGGAGTGATATCACTTAAACATTAATATCTTTTAAAATTGCATAGCTAAAATTTACAACTTCATTTTTCATTGATCTTCATGATTTTATTATATACCTCAATATCATCAATTTTTATTATTTTGCTATTTGAAAATAATTTTATTAAATTCTTGATGAAATGATATTTAAGTTGATAAGGAAGTAAGTTGCATAGTATGATATTAATCTACTTCAAATTGCTAGAGACACGTATATTTTATTGCTCCCTTAACTTATTTAGCAAGTGATAATTTGTAGTTGTATGATTTATTGATATTGTTGGACATGCGATATGAAATTAAATTATTATTTTTATTATCTTTATAATATTTAAATTAAGAAATCCTAAAATATATGATAATAAATAAAATATATTTTAAAAATTAGGAAGTCCTGAAATATATGGTAAGAGAAAAAGAATATTTATATTAGGAGAATAATTTAGGACCCTAAAATATATGGTAAGAGAAACAAGATGCATCACAAAAGATAAAAGGGAAAATAAAATTTAACAACTAGTTAATTGGACAAACATCCCATCCCATCCACTAAATCACCCTACTTAATACTCTAGTTCAGTCTATATGCTTTGTTGTGTATATCACGTCAATTAATAAGAGGCTTAAGTTTTTGATAATCATTTAAAATGTTTTAGTGGTTTCGATTCAGAATATTAGAGGTGTTCAATATTTACAAGTCATAATTGAAAATTTTAGATGTCCAAGTGAATTATGCGGACAACTTTAAATGACCCTCAATGTTTGAGCTAAATAAAATTATATATAAAAAGAATAAATTTATTAAAACATAGCAATTAACCTTAAAATAATGTTATATATATTTAAAGATATAAATAAATATTGTATCTCAAATATGCTATAGTCTATTGTGTCTCACTTGATTTTTCGATAGATGATTTTTCAATTTATGTTCTTTTTCGACGCTTTGTTTGTTTTATCATGCTCAGAAAAAGAAAATAATTAATGTAAAATTAAATGTTAATCAAATTGAAATTCTAAAATGCTAGGACAACAAATATTGTTTGAAAGATCTAAATCAAAACTTTAACTGATTTCAAAATCTTAAATGTTTTGTGTCGGATATTACTTGTAGTTTTATACACTTTAATTGTTTGTCGTAGTTATATTTTTTTTCAAGAAAATAGCGCGAGGGAGGGAGGGAGAAAGATAAAACTGTTTGCAGATTAGAGGTGTGATGATTGTTCATCACCTTTTGCGTGATTTAACCATTATTTTAGATTTGAATTTTGAATTCACTGAAATTACACTCAAACGACGAGTCAATTAGGGTTCAAATCAGTGGTGTTTCAAGGGAAAACATATCTAGAAGAGTAGGTACTATTCTAGTTAAGAATTAGAAAACAAACAAAGCAAAACATCATGCCTTGATTGAGACTGAAAACATGTCAATTACATGAATTTTTGGATTCCTTTTGTGCATCTAATGTCCAAAAGTTCAAGTGACTTACATGTTTTTATTCTCAGTTAGGGCTTTCTAAGAAAAGCATAATGTTTTGCTTTGTTGATATTCTAATTCTTAACAGGAATAACATCTAGCTTTCTCATATATGTTTCGCCTTGAAACACAACAGATTTGAACCCTAAACAACTCATCATTTGAGCATAGTTTCTTCAAGTTTCAAAATTCACATCAGGAATATTGATTAATCACGCAAAATGTTATGAACAATCATTCCATCTCTGTTTTGCAAACAATTTTATCTATAACCCCCACTCTCTTTCTTTAAAAAATATAGGCACAAAAAAATAACACAAAAATCGAAGAGTAAGAAACAACAAGTAATATCAAACACTCAACATCAAATGAAATCATTTAAAGTTTTGATTTTAGATCTGTCAAACAAAGATGCAATCATCGTTTCTCACAAGAGGTCACAATTATTGTGAGCAAACATATTAATGACGATGATTTTTTTTATGTTACCAAGAGGGTGTTTGGATTGACTTTAAAGTTGGTCAACCTACTTTCAAGTCAGTTTTTGACTAAGGTAAATGTTTGGCAAATATAAAATAACTTAAAATAAGTCAAAAAATGACTTCAAATGAGTTAAAAGGTGTTTGACAATATTAAAAGTAGCTTAAAAAAATTTAAAATGACTTAAAATAAGTTCAAAATCAAAAGTAGGTCTCTTTTACTTTTTATTTTTTGACTTAAAAGTTATTTAAGTTTGACTTTTTGTTTTTAAGGTAAAAGTTATTTTTTAAGTCAATTCAAACGGGCTCTAATACTTGTTCTACTATTCTGCCTATATTGATTTGGGAAAACTTCATATATGGCAAACTTAATTGATTAAATAACATTATATGGGTATAGTTTACCTAATTACATTCTATGGGTATAGTTTAGTTATTTTAGGTATCTTTAATTTTGTATATAAGGTTTCTTTTGTTTTTTATTTATACAATTTTATTTTAAAAAGTGGTTTGTAACTAAAGCGTTAAATATCCTAACAATAGATTTAGATAATGCCATAATTTAAGGTAAACGTCCCTAATTTAAGGTAAACGTTCAAATTCATTTTTTTTTCAAAAAAAATAAGAAGTATACAGCAATTGAAACACAAGATAGACTTGTTTTTGCTGTTTATGAAACGGCAGTTCATCAATTTTTTTTTATTTTTCTTTATAATCGAATACAGGTAATCGTTCATTGGATGAAAATTCATGTTTATTATTGCAATAATTATATAATGTTCTATTGGATTTACAAAATTTGATGTAGATGCGTTCGTTATTGTGGTGATAATTGTATATAGCCATATCGTAAGTGTTTTTCTTTTGAAAACTGATTTAAAAATATATAAATTTTTTACGAAGAAATTTCGTAGGATACAATTATATACTTTTTGTTGATATGGTATTTGTATATTATAAAGAAGATCAGTGTAATCGAATACATGTAATCGTTGGTGATAATTGTATATAGCCATAACATAAGTGTTTTGTTTTTGAGAACTGATTTCAAAAATATAAAAAATTTTAAAAGAAAATTCATATGATACAATTATATACTTTTTTTTGATGTAGTATTTGTATATTAAAAAAAAGATCAGTGTAAAATCAGTCAATTTTGAAAGCACTATCTAACTAAATATAATTACTTTTTGTATATGTATACAAAAACAGTCAATTTTGAAAGCAGTCATGGACAGATCAATTTTTGTATATGTATACAAACTTACCTTTTTTGTATATTAATACGTGTACATGAATATGGTAGTTAAACATGACAATATATACAACTGTCTAAAATGACTTTGTATATACTACAATAATATATAAACTTAATATATACTAACTTCAATAATTTGTATATAACTACTAAAATATACAAATTATAATCATATATGAAATTTTCCCATCTGTATAACTAAATCCAATTACTTTTTATATATGTATACAAAAACAAAAATAATAAGGAGCCTTTAATATACAATCCGCTACTAACACTATTAAAACTTAGTATATTATTCATTATACATAACTTAAAGTATGTATAAAGTAATCAAATCCACAGACACATACAATAATTAAAGGAATATACAACTATATAACTAAAACATGTGTGTACTAAACATCCAATATACTATATACAATTACGTGAATAAAAAATTTACTTAAACAAATAATTTTTTGTATATTGACACCTAAATAACAAAAAAATTGTATCTAAAATTGTGTTTTAAGCCACTACCTCATGATTATGATGTTCTTCAGATCCGTCAATTTCAGATGCATTTTCCTCTGAATCAATGTTTACTACTTTCCTCTTTCTTCCTCCTTGTACAATTTTAATGCCTCTAGCTTTGGCATTGTTAAGAACTTCTTGAACTGCCGTAAGGTCATATTTTTTCTTTGATCTCAATTCTTCCATTGTTTGTTCATGTTGAACTTGTTTGGATTTTACCATAGACCCAACATCAACCCCAAAATCTTGAGTTAAACCCATTGAAAACGAGGGTAAATTGTCAACAAAATTGACATGCAATGAAATACCTCTGATAATCCTCGTAAATGAAGATGATTCATTCATTCTAATTTTGAAAAATTTATGATCTAATAAGAACAAACAATCGATTATTTCACCAAAGAAATATGAAAAAACATAAGAAACACAATACATATACAATTGTTGAATAAGGAAAAAAAATGAAAAACGACTAAAATGTAGGATTACCTGCGAAAGTTGAATTCAATTTCGGGAGGGAGGACTTGAATTTTTGACAATTTGAAATTCAAAATCGGATAGAAGTATTAATTGTAGGAGAAAAAGGTGGAATACGAATAGGAAAGATAATATTGTTTTGTGTAAAATTATATACAAAATTAAAAAAAAAAAAGGTTTTTATACTATTGGTTTAGGAATAGGTGGTGGACCCCATTAATTATAGCAAAAAAAAATTAAACTATAATTATAAAAAGTAAATAAATTAAACTATACCCTTATTATATAATTACCTATGAATGTTTGCCATCCCATGTAATTTTCCCTATTGATGGGATTCCTAATATATAAGATTTTAAAAGGGAGACTTACATAAAGCCTATTAATTTAGGATCTAATTACTTAGATACATTCTAATCTACAATATTACGTATTTTATCAGATTTTGGTGCATTCGAATATGTCTAGACACATGCATCTCATCAGGATACATAGAGTTAAGATTAGGTGAATTTTGTGCTACATACATTGTATCCGAGTTGATTCACATGTATCTGGATACAAAACAAATCTCGCTCGCCTCTCTCTTATTTCGTTGGTCACTCTCCTATGTATTTGGTAGCCCAGAAACATGCAAATCACACCAGATACATGTATATAGTGTGATTCACATGTGATTAAGATATATAACGAATCTTGCTCGCTTCTCTCCCTATTTAGTGTATATGGTAGCCAAAGTTCATGTATTTAAGTGTATCTTTCTCATTATATGGTAGAAAACTCTTAATTAGTGATAAGATATGTAACATTTTGAAAGTATTGATAGTAATAATATATATGATAGTGAAGCATGTCTACTTATGTAGTTTTCATTTTAAAATCAATTAACACTTAATTTTAAATTAATTATTTTCTTTTTGGACATGACAAAACAACCAAAGCAATGAAAAAGAACGTAAACCGACAAATCATTTATCAAAAAAATCAAAGGAGACAAAACAGAAAATAACCTATTTGAGACTTTATATATATAAATCCCTGTTTTAAAAGGCAGAACATGAGGAAAGACGTTTTATATAATACCACTTGAGATGTAAGTTTTATGAATCTACGGGGCTTACTTTCATATATATTCAATTTCATAGTTTTATTATCAATAAAATAAGGAATAGTAAACCTATCAATGCTTTGTGATTTTATTTGAGATAACAAATAATCAATAATGAAGAAAAAAATATATTATAATTCTATTTGAGAAATATCATTATGCCAATAATAAAAATATGATTTAAACAAAAAGAGGTTCAAAAAAGTAAATTAAAGACACCCGAGCGTATGTTTTTATGCCCACGTTTTTGTGCTCGATACTTACGCCTCAAATTTTAAAACTTATGCTTTATGTATTTACGTCTTTAATTTATGATCCGAAACACTTTTGATACGTTTCACCTCTAAAACTCGTTTCAAAAATATTTTTAAAAACACTGTATATGACGTTATTTTAATGTCGATTCCGCTGTTTTAATAATTTTATTAATTGACGTTGATACACATAAAAAATTCATTTAGCAGACAACTAAGCAAAAGTCAATTGCGCTGCTAATAAGCTAATATGAGCTATGGAATATTTGCTAATTGCAGCCAACCTGCTTAATTTAAAAATGAAAATTGATTACCTCACACACGTGGCGGAGCTACATGTATCCAAGAGTGATATTTCGTTAAAAAAATTTATTACTAATTTTTATATATTTTAATATTTCTTAATAAAAGTTTTAATTTTACCACTCACATCCTTCGTATCGATTTTAATTGCTTAGCGAAAGAAAAATTATTTTCTATTATATTTCTAAGTTTCCAGTTCGGTAATAAATTTATTTATTACATATAAAATACTTTCAAGAATACAAATATTATAAATTTTGTAATTTTTTATAAAAGAAATTCTCATTAAATTAATTTTACTAAATACTATTTTATATATTTTTCTTTTAGTTTTATTATTATACTTTAAACATATCAAGTTTACCGAATTTAAAATAATAAATAAAAGCAATATAAATTTTGGAAATCGAATAACAACACTTTAATAAATAAAAGTACATAAATTACAAAATTGTTACTCTAAAGTACAAGTAATTATTTCGGATTTATTTTTAAAAAAAATAAGAAAGGGAAATAGATTTATTACTTACCTGGTAAATTAGAGTATATTATTCCAAAAAGCGATACCCTATAGTAAGTTGACACGTTTCAGATGAAGGAAAATGCGATGTATGTGATTACTGTCTCCAATGCTTTTACTGCACTTGATTCCTTTTGTGCTGACTCGCTAGGAGAAAACGAACAAACACACACAACTGAAATTGCGGGAAAGGACAGAAATAAGAGGAATCCGCCATGTCATCACATATCTCCGGCACCGGCGCTGCCATGACTCCGCCGTTGGACCGTAGCGGAGACTTCGAGGTTGCTACTGAAGACTCCGGAGACTACGTTATTGGTTTGGAGTCGGGGACGTCTGAAGCTCAGTTCATCGGAGAAAATGGACCGATTCTCCCTCCAACAGAACGTATGGTAGCGGAGGAAGGTTTTGCCCTGAGAGAGTGGCGACGGTGAGGTTTAATCTTTTTTTTTTTTTTCATTTCTCGGTTTTAAATTCTCTGCATGCAAAGACATATATGTATTATATTCGTATAACATGATTTGATCGACTAAAATTGATAAATTCCGTAATGGATTTTTGTGATAATCATGCTTGTTTAGGGTAATAAGAATCGGTAGCTACTGATTTTTGCAAATAGCTATTTTAGTCAACTCTAGTAGTTTTCTTTTTTCAGTTTAATTTATTGTTTGTCTATCAAAGTATTTGATCATGGAGAGGAGCCTTGACGCAACAGTAAAAGTTGTTGATTGATGATGATGAGGTCGCGGTTTGGAGCCATGGAAATAGACTCGTGTAAGGCTATGTACAGTAAACATCATGTCCTGCCCTTTTCTGGGCCTGGGCAGCGGGAGCTTAGTGCAATTGCTGCTGGTATTATGAATCTTAGTGCTTCGACAAATTCAATTCACTTTTTTGGTTTTCTGATTTCAAACTTATGATAAGTGCTTACAATGTTTATTGCCAAGTGAATAAGTGCTGCCCTTTATCATTTTTTTTTCCGGAGAAGATAGTTGTAGTATTCCTTCCGTTTACTTTTACTTATCCATTTTGAACTTTTCAAATCCATTAAGAAACAATAATTGATATGAGATGTTTACTATAATACTCGTATTAATTGATGTTTAGTATAAGGTTTTGGGGAATAAGGACTTAATGCGAAGGTTTAACATAGAAAAAAATAATTGTCTTTTCTTGATAGGTTAAAATTGACAAGTAAAATTGAAAATCTATTTTTTGAATAGTGAACAAGTAAAAGTAGGGAATAGTTTATAAAACCCATGAAATTGATAGTAGTTTATAAAACCTATGAGAAGTTCAATCCTCAATTTTGTTTGTTTCTCTTTTGTCTGAAAATAATGTTCTATTCTACATTTTGTCAATTACTTATTTAACATAGAATCAGAGTTTTCCGATCCATTCCCTTGTTAAAAAATAGATTCTGATTTACCTCCAACACATGTAATTTCCTTACCTTGACCAATTAGTTGGGGAAAGTGAATTGAATTTGATATAGTCAACTCCTTAAGATAAATTCTTAAAGAAGAAAATTCTCCTAAATACATTTGGGAGATCTTTGATACTTAAGTAATAAATGAGTTCCTGATTACATGGTCTTGCAATGTGGTAGTCAATAGGGGATCCATAAATTTAAGTTGGTCGGTGGTCCGAAGATAAATTCATCAAAGAAAATTCTGTTAAAACTTTTGAGGAGGCCTGTGATTACTTATTGATGATCGAGTTGTTTATGAAATAATCTTGCCATCTCATAGCTTATAGGTAGCTGGTTCAAATAAGATAGTGTCTGTGGAGTACCCACTACTTAACTTTGACAATAGGTTCTAACTTAACGTAGATTTACATTTTAAAAAAATTCACTATATATTTGCTGGTAGCACCCTCTTCCTTAAACATTTCAGTCCATGGTGGCAGTTGACTTGAGTTTACCTTTTAATCCCTGAAGGAAATTTTGCGATTCTTTTTACCCTTTAAAATCTCTGAAGCTGATACAAAGTAGAATACCGACTAGTTAATTGTTAATATGCAGTGTACATATGTGTTTGTGCATTGTACAAAGCTTCTTTACTGGTGTGTAAATCCGATGCTTTTCTTGTTAACAGCATGAAAAGATAGTGTTTATTGTGCAATCTGAAGCTTAACACATAATTCTCTATTTGAGCATATCTCAGCTTATGCCTATGAGCTTCTTTTTTCCTGTAGTTATCAAGTAATTGTTAGCGCATACCTATAATACATTAAAACTCGCCATTTCCAATTTACTTTTGTGTAGTGACATTCTAATTCGCATACTATCTTATTCCTTTGTTGTATGCTTGTGAGGTGAAATTACAAGCTACTTTTTTGGATCTTCTCAGCTGAGAGGTGTAATATTTGTTCCATTTTCCAGATTGAACGCCATACGGCTGGAGGAAAAGGAGAAAAGGGAGAAAGAAATTGTTAGGGAAATAATTGAAGAAGCAGAGGAATACAAAGCAGAGTACTATAGGAAATGGAAACTTAGATGTGAGAACAATGTAGCTGCTAACCGGGAGAAGGAGAAGGTGAGACCTATAGCCATATAAATTTAAAGTCTTTCCAAGGCATTTTGCTTAGAGTCACGGTTTGTTAACTAGTTTGGCATAAATTTGCTTGTGCTGTGTGTTTGTTTTCCAAACAGTTGCTTTAGCTGGAAGGAATCTTATCACTGGTCTGACATGTCGTGCATCTAGTTACCTTCTCTTCCTAATTATTGCTTTCAACTCTTCGGAATAGGATATTAGTGTTGAAACAGGGAGATTAACGTAGTTAACCTAGTAGAAGTACCATCCAATTTTTAATCTTGGTACTTGCTACTCTCCTTTTTAAGGTATTAGTTTTTAAAAAATCATAGCATTGGTAGTTACGACTCAACCAAGGTAGGGACTCAGAGAAAAGCAGTTTCTACATTTATCTGTTTAAATTTCATATGATTTAGCGATAACATTGCGTAAGAGGTGTAAATTAAAATTTTTGAAAGTGGAAGTTTTCCACAAGAGATCAAAATGTGCTGATAACCTTTTGAACAATCTATGCTGAGTTTTTGTGCTTTGGTGAGTTTTATTTGCTAATCTCCACAGAACTATGTCTTTGGTTTTATGGTTTGTCGAATCTTTAGACATAGTTCCACAGTACGGCAAGTTCCTCCTTAGTCAATCAATGTGTTGCAGTTCATGTGTCATCTTTTTCTTTTTCCAGTTATTCTTGGCCAACCAAGAGAAGTTCCATACTGAAGCTAATAAGGCTTATTGGAGGGCAATCGGAGAGCTTATCCCAAAGGAGGTCCCGACCATAGAAAAGAAAGGAAAGAAGGATAAGGAGAAGCAGCCATTCATCAATGTCATTCAAGGACCCAAACCTGGCAGGCCAACTGAACTCTCTAGAATGCGTCAAATACTTGTGAAACTCAAACACAACCCGCCTGAGCACATGAAGCCTTCTGCAAAATCATCTTTGGAACCAAGAAAAGATGCAAAGACAGGAACAGAAACTTCTGTTGCTGCCTCTGCAAAGCCTCAAGCTACTACTGCTGCACCTTGAAGGTTTATCCTCTGCTGCACAATGAAAATGCTACTGTGTTGATCTCGTAAAGCAGTCGTCCTTTACGTTAACTTAAATGTTATGAGTTTGAGAACAACTCCTATCAGAAAGTCTTTACCTTCAATTCTAGTTTTAGGAGCTAATATGTGCATAGAGAAAAGTTTCTATCCTGTACTGTGTTCATAGTCTCTGCTGTAAACTTCATCTTCATATCTGAAATTTGGAGTTGCATAGTAGCTCATTCTGTGTGATTGTCTCTCTTTCTTCCTTATCAGCTACTGCCAACTTTACATTACATGAGAAAATGTATGAAAAAGGAAGTCTAATGAGAGACGATACATTTACTCCTCAATAGCCCACGTTAGAAGAATAACATTATCTAGGAAGCATTTGGGTGACACTCTGAAAGCTCTCAAACTTTGTTGATGTTACAAAAGGATTTACAGACTGCACCCCATTCTTCCCCGCGGAGGATGATTTCTGCAGACTACCACTATGTGGTCTATAAACTCCTTCTCGTTGAGGTTGACTTCCTTAGACAACATCTCAATCACTTGTTTCATATTAGGTCTTTGGTTAGGTGCTGATTGTATGCAAAAGAGAGCAACTTTGATGAACCGCAGTAATTCAGTTTCTGGATACTCTGTTAGCTCTGGATCAATGATTTCCAGAAGTCGTCCTTCTTCTCTTAGCTTCCATACCTGCAACGCGTAAACCTTCAAAATGCTGATTACTAATGAATCTTGAATATCATAAAGCTGAAAGTATAATCCTACCCATTCCACCAGAACCAAGAGATCCACTCCAAATGCTGATTTACTACTGCTTCTTCCACTTATGATTTCAAGTACAACAACTCCAAAACTATAGACGTCAGTCTTTTTAGTAAGTTGTCCAAACAAGGCATACTCCGGAGCAAGATAACCTCTGCACATCAGAATACCTTGCTGAGACAAGACAGGGGAGGAACATCGAATGTTATGAAACTGAAATTCGATGTAACTACTCACATTGTTCCTGCTACTCGCGTACTTAGATGAGTGACATTTTCAGGAAAAAGCTTAGCCAGACCAAAATCTCCAATTTTAGGGTGAAGGTTTTCATCTATAAGGATGTTACTAGCCTTAATATCTCGATGAACAATCGTTGGTGAGGCTTCTTCATGAAGAAATGCTAAACCAGATGCTGTACCTAAACATATAGCAACTCTCTGAGGCCAGTTCAGAGCAACGCGTTTACCATTAGAACCTGAAATAACAATTTTAACCCGTCCAGATTCAGTCCAATCTGCTCATTTAACATGCCTAACATCAACTATGACATATTCATTTGAGAACATTACCTAGTAAAGCATTGGCAAGGCTGTTATTCTTCAAGTATTCATATATCAACATTCTATTGCCATTCTCAACACAACAACCAATCAACTGAACAAGATTTGGATGTTGGGTATTTGAAATCATATTAATCTCTGTCAAGAATTCTTTAGTCCCTTGTTTTGATTCAGCAGAGAGACATTTAATGGCAACACAAGTTCCATCTCTTAAAACTCCCTACATTTAAAGAACAAAGTTGCACAAGTACAGCGAGTGGAAATACATAAAAGATTCAACCAATGTAGCAGGTAATTTACGTTATTTTACATTTTTTATGATGGTAGTGTTCATATCAGCTTACATGTACCTCGACTATTTCACCAGTACTCTACCCACCAAAGCTTAGTTACATTGGATGGTATCTATCTAAGCTACGCCCTTTTTGGGCCTCAGTTGAGATTTGAACCTAAATATCTCACTTCATTAGGCTATATCCTTAACTGCCCTCATTTTTCTACTCACTAGCAAATCCCACTTAGAATGGTTAAATCATTATAGTTATTTTTTAAGTGACTTGACTCTTCTTCTAAATTTTGAACGTATAGAATTTTAAACTCAGTAATTAATAACTAGCACCCACAAGGACCATGACACCATAAACAATAGATGATTGATTACCTTATAAACAACTCCAAAACCACCACCTCCTATTTTGTTAGATGGATGGAAGTTACCTGTCGCTGATCTCAATGAGTTATAGGAAAAAACCCTCACATTGTTGGTTGTGAACCCTACACAATGAAAAACACAAAATTAATATGAAAATTATGTGAAGTACTTTACAAAATTGGACTGCAAAAGTACAGTAGAAGCGTCAAAATCTTCAAACTTTCTGGATTCTGAATTTTATAAGAACGATTTTTTTTTTTTACAGAAATAAGAGTTATGAGTGTACTTACCTTGGACTTGAGTCTCGCTATTGTTTTTGTATGATTGATAAACTCCAAAGCAATTCCAACCCATTGCTCAAATATTCAAAAATTTTAAACTTTGTAGCACCTAATATTTCTACAAATTAATGAAATGGAAATAGAAAAAATAAAAATAAAAATCAACTTAGCAAAATGGGAAAAGCATGAAAATTATAATATGATCTCTTGTTGTGATTGAAAATCAAAAGCCATTAGAGTTGAAAATAAATGCATGCCTGACTCTAGCTATATATAACTTTTTAGTTAGAGTAGAGATATAACTTTGTACTTTATAATAAATGTTATAATTAAATGTATTTATAGTACTATCTTGCAAAAGAGGGAGTTATTTTATTATACATACAAAGGGGTTGGCCAGGGTGAACAAAAGAAGCCGCCATTGAGGTTTGACTTTTTTTCGATATTAAAATTTGATTGATTTAAATTTATATTTTTATTAATTAATTTTTTATATTTAAAATTCAAAATTAAGACTTCGAAAGAGGTTTGTCGATGTCCAGGACTTTGTTTCATTTTGTCTTTCTTTTTGTTCCCTTTTTAAAAACAAGTGTTATATATCCTCCTTTAGATTAAAAAAGTAGTTTATGTGGCTTTAATTTCATTTCAATATGTTTAAGAAACTAATGCCACTTCTAAATTAGGTTTTAATTTTAATATTTTTTATTTTAGTTTTAGTGACAACTTATTAGGAATTACATCATGACATATTTAATAAAGAATAATAAAACACAATTGAAAGTTTTGATATGTTATCAAAAGATCAAATCATAAGATTCTTAGAAAATTTCTTTATATTTTTGAACTTATTGATTTTAAGAAGTCATTGCGGTCTTTCAATTTGATTTTTTTTAAAAAAAGGTTAGAAATATTCTTTTTAATTTTATTTCAGAAAGAAGTTTTTTAATCAAACTAAAACACATAAAATAAAACTAGAGTAAAATATTTAGGTAAGGAAGTATATTTCACTTTCTTGTTATTAACAATCTTTATTAGGATCCCTTGCTATATCTAAGAGAGAAAAGCCTTAGATTTGGTCCACCTAAACAAAGTCATTTTCAAACACTAGCTTACTTCTTTATGTGCTTTATCTCTTACTTCATCCATTTAAAAAAGGATGACTTAATTTGATTTATAATAAAGTTTAAGAAAAAAAAATTTTTTTTTTAATTTTGTGGTTCTAAATTAAAGTTATGTCAGTGTTGCTAAAAAAAGGAAAGAAGTCATTCTTTTTTAAACAAACTAAAAAAAACAAGGTCATTTTTTTTAATCGGAGAGAGTACTACTTTTTTATTTATAATAATATACCTAATAAAAGTCATGAAAATGTCAAAGCACAAAGGTAACATTTTTTTCATATAATTTTTTTTATTTCTAAGAAATAAATATAATTCCCATCCAAATTTAATACTCCTATCACTTAGTACTATCCTCATTTTGATTTTTCAATTTCATCAATGTAATATTCATTTATACAAACCATGAAATAAACAAGTCAAATTAATATTTTAAACAATTTATTCCAATAAAAAGTATGATTATACATAAAATAAAAGCGAAAGAAGCATTCAAAGGAAGAATACACAAAGATGGTAAGCTACCGTTAAATTTTCAGCCATAATCAAGAATGTGATTCGTATGCGATTTTCAATTTTCTCGTTTGATTGGTTTAAAATATTTTTATATAAAAGAAAAGGAATATGACTTATGTAATGTCGTTAGAAAAACAAGCTGAATAGGTGACATTATTTTATTTCACTCACTTGATATCTCTGACCTCCCCCAACCATCCGCCAACTCTGAACTCCCACTCCCCACACCATTTCGCTATTATATATTTATAATATTTTACTAGATTATTTATAAATATTTTTAAAATTATTTTTTTTCTTATTTATCCAAAATTTAAAAATTAAGTAAAAAAATCTACTAATTGTTCAAAAAATTGTATTTTCTATAAAATATATTTTATATTTTCTTCTTATTTACCGAACAAACATAGTAATTCTTAACTTTTTCTTTTTTTCCTTATTGAAAATGCAACAACTCTTTCACTAGTTTGGGCAATCTTATCCATCTAATATTCATGTAAATAATACTTACAAATCAAAATGTAATGTTGGAGTGTGCTTTTTCTATTTTTATATACTTAAATCCATTAGCAAAGTTTCTCACTAAATTGGATCCTGACTTGTGAGAGTAATTGAACCAAATAAGTCAATATGCCCTATTTAGAATTAATATGTTCTTTCCTGTGTCTTATTATTTACGGAGCGATAATTAGACGCTAAATTTGGAATAGCTATGAGCGTCATTGCTAGATTTCTCACAACTATCATATTCTTTTTAATAATCCGTCGCTATATAAAATAAACATATATTTTACTGTTTAACTACAAAATTTGATCATTACTAATTTTTTTGATGAAGCTAAAAATTAGATTCAGTTGAACCCCTTTATAATTCCCTATCTTCGCTCTACTATTTTTTTCAGTAATGATATAAATTTTAACTTTTTTGATGTATTCAAACTTCTAACATCTAACTTCTAACTTAAATATGATTTAGACTTCTATCATTCAATATTTCCCTGACAAACAAACAAAGAATAGTGTAAAGGGAACTTGAGCTTCACATGACTTAGTTAATTTACTTGAGGACATTTTATTCAATGAGATGATAACTTCACTTATATATATAGTAGAATTGTTCTTTTATATGAATACAATTAGGAGCAACAAATTGTTTGATTGAATCCATTTAAGTAAAGGAAAAAAAATATGAATAATTCATTTAATTTGATTTGAGCAAAATGAAATATAATTTCATTTCACTTACATGGGCTGAAATTGCCACCCCTAAATACAATATTCAAGAATTTATATAATTTTTTAATTACACAACGAACATATGTAACTTATAATGATAATAAATAAAATGATTAAATTAGTCATATCCATTGACAGCGTAACAAAACTTTTACATCATTAATTAATAAAATAAGAGGTTTAAGAACGTTCCTAAAGTATATAAAATTTATCATATTTGTCTTTGGTTAATAATTTAGTTCCGTATAATTTATCATATATGTCTTTCATTAATAATTTGATCAAATGATTATCAGTGGCGGAGCTAAAAATTTCGATAAGGATGTTCAATATTTAAAGAGTTGATAAAATTTTTTTAGCGGAATAGGGACACAACATTTTTTTTTAACAATGAGTAGATGCACAAAAATTTCTGTGTTGGTTAAAAATATATTTTTTAGTAGGTTCACAAAAAATTGTGTGTTTTTTATTTAAAAAAAGATTTGTATTTCTTTTAAAAAGCTAGTGGCGATCAAGTCGCACCGGGAGCTAGTGCTTGCTATCTAAGAATTGCTCCATGGACCTCCATGAGATAAATGACTACACCAACCACTTGACTAAGTGTTCACCTGACCACCCTTAATATGCTTTAGCTCCGCCCCTGATGAAAGTTGAGAAGAGAGAAAGGTAAGAGTAAAGTTATAAAGAGTTTTTGGAAAAAGAAAAAAATAACAAGCTAAAAGGAAATGACAACTATGAATCTATTTTTTTTTTAAAAAAAGAAAAGTAAAAAATGGTCCTTTTATTTTCTTAACTTAAAAAGGGTAAATTTTGTACTTTTTCTGAAGAGAAAAATGAAATAAATATATATATAAAAAAGCGAAATGTTTAAGCCTGGGATCGAACCCGGGCTGAGTTTTGCCTTTTCTAAGAGAAAAAAATGAAATTATGGCAAAATTTCAAAAAATTGCCACAGTAAGGCTCAAACCCGAGAATCAATGGTATTTTTGCACAGCCTTAACCATTAGGCTGTCAACTTTTATTGTGTCAAGGCTGTTCAATTGTTAATATATGTCTAAAAAAAATTGATATTTAGTATATATATTCGGAAAAAAATTCCGACGAAGGTTGGTCATCTGTTCAACCTTGCCATGTCATAGCTCCGCCCATGATAATCATCTTCTTAATCTTATTTTTTAAGGTAACTAACTTGTTTTATTAGTTACCTGTAAAAATATTACTTTTTTCGTTTCTATTTATATGTCATCATTTTGGATTTTACATACATTAAGAAATGGAAAAATTGTGAAGAATGACAAACTAAGGAAGGTAATTAAATTAAATAGACCCCCTTTCAATTATTTTCTTTAAAGGACAAACTCTCCGTAAGTTTTCTATACCACGTCCCACCATTTTGTATAAAAAATTTCCCCAAAATAAAATTCTCTTTTTCCCTCTTTCTGCGCTTTTTATACAATTTCTTCTTCTTCCTTCAATTTCTCCACAATTTTCTCCATAATTGCGATTTCAAACTACCAGCTTCTTCTATCAAGCACGTCATTGTGTTTTTCAAACTATTTCAAAAATTTCAAGGTACCACCTAAAACTCATCTCACATTATCAATTTTTATTCATTTTTTTGAATTTCTTAAAACTACCTTTTCACTTCACTTGTTAATTCCTTCAGAATTTTGGTTCAATCAATGGATGCCCAATCTCCATCGAAAAGATTCACAAGAGGTATACCATTGCATGTTGAAATTGATGTTGAACACCCATCATTTTCATTGGGTGTAACTCAGAAATTTGGGGAGATTTCAGGTTCATTGCCTAAATCTACTACCATTCAAGAGATTAGATCCAAATTCAATAATGACCTAAGTAGATTTGTTGATGGAGGTGTGAAGAATCCTGTCGATGTTGTTACTGGGTTAAGTAAGAAAAGGAAACATAAAACTGATGTTTATACTGTTCATAATGATAAAAATGAAGCTGTTGGTTCTGGGTCAATCGAGCATCATAAGGTATCTGTATAGTCATTGTTCATGTATATGTTTAGATTTTATATTATATGTTTTGTTTTTGTGTTGATTCATGTCTTATACAATTGTAATTGTATAAATGTATAATCTATATTAGTATATGTTGTTGTGTTTCGGTTGATTCATGCCTTATATAATACTGTTTGTATAAAATGTATAATGAATTATTGTATCTGTTTATGTGCTTATACAATTGTAATTGTATAAATGTATAATCTATATTAGTATATGTTTTTGTGTTTCTGTTGATTCATGTCTTATACAATACTATTTGTATAAATGTATAATAAATTCTTGTATCTGTTTCTGTGCTTATACAATTATTCTTGTATAAATGTATAATATCTTAATATCTGCTTTATATTCATATCTTATACTGCCTAATTTACTGTCTCATTATACAATTGTGTGTATAAGTGTATAATTTATCTACTTAAATAGCTTGATCAATTTTTTAAATTGTCTATAATGGAGCTATTACGAGTGAAGGAGAAGAAGAGAGAATAAAACTAAAACTGAGTTCGCGTGAATTGTGGGATCTTTTCCATATTTATCTGCAGCCTATTTTTTTAAAAATTGAATTGTATAAAAGGAAGATATCTGTTAACTGTTATACACAAAAAATCACCCGTAGCAAACTTTTAATTTGCTACGGAATGCAATTTTGAATAGTTTGCTATAGCCTACAATTGTCAATTTTTTCTTTGTTATATATAAAATTTGTCCTTAAGAAATTAAGTAAGTTTCCTATTCTATCCTTATTTAATTTTTTTGAAACTCAAGTTTTCAATCATTGAATATGAATTACTCAATTTATTTTGATTTATTTAAGGAAATATTACATGAATTGATATATTTTAATAAAAATTTCTGGTTGTAGTGATACTTTTTATTTATTACTATTTATAGCAATACTATGTTAAATCTGCAATATGTATTAAAAGTGAATTATATATGTAATATATATGAATTATAATTGGTTTTTGAAATATATTATGTTTATTTGGTAAAAATTTGACACATTGTATTATAAGTGTATAAAAATGTGTGATAAATGTATTATCCATCATTAAAACTTGTACTATATGTCAATAATAAATTGTTCTTTGTAATATGTATTAAACTTGTGTTATAAATGAATTAAAAGTGATCAAGTGAAAAAAATATTATTGTTATAAATGATAAATATTTTTTTTTTATCATAGCATATTTAGGTAAGTTTCCCATTATTTAACCAATGAACATGAATTATTTACTTAAAATTTTTAAGCTGCTCAAATGAATATTTTCAAGGTGAATAACTCACAAGAATAAAAAAGGAATGATATGATAATTTATGTACTGATTTTATGAACTGACAAATATTATGAACCAATTTATAGTAAAAAAAATTACATATAAAAAGGAGCAGGGGGAGTACAAAATAGTTGTCCAACCCAATCAGTGGCATAGTCAGAAATTTTATGAAGGGTGTCCAAAAATATCATAGCTCGTAAAATAATTTAAAGACTATGTGTACTTAAATTTTGTAAATCAAACTACATAACATTAATGATTAATTTTTTAAATTTTAAATATTCCAAAAATTTTAAAATCAAACTACATAATTTTAGCTTTAATGTTTACGTTTATCTTATAGGAAGTGAAACAACAAAGAAAAGAAGAGATATTTCAATTTAGAGTGAAATCACTTTTATGCTTCAAGTTTTCATAATCCTCTAATGACCAACAACGAGAAATGAAAAATAAAGGATAGAATCAAACGAGTTATATTAAAAAGAATATATATAAAGTATTTTCACTTTTATAACTTATGGAACAAATAAAATAGATTTGCTTATTAACTTTAAATTAAATAATTATTTTTAAATTTTATTTAAATTAATGAAAGAAAAAAATCAAAGTCAAATAACGAGAATCGAACCCGCACACTGCAAGTTGCAAAGAACTTAGTAAGAGTTGAAAGACTGAAATCACTAAGCTAGAAAAATTAATTGTTTTTTAAAAATGTTCAATATATGTTATTTAACCATCTAATTATTTTACTTATGAACACAATGTAATTTTCTGATAAAGGGTGTCCAATTGAATACGATAACCAAAGGATAGCTACGCCCCTGAACCCAATCACATTAAAAGTTATAAAGGATGCCAAAAAGTAGAAGAATTTGCACTAGACTAGAGTAATGTAGACAAGTTTTGTGGACCTTATAATGCTTGTGAATATGATAATGTCAAAAGTAATATGATTTAGGAGTTGGACCTCATTTTAATCACTTCTTGACACTCTGTTTGGTTGGTATCATGGAAATCAGACCATCCAAACCACTTGAAGACTCTAGGAATAATAGTTAAGACACAATGGGTGTATATTTTGAAATTTGCAATATAACAACAACAATAATAATATTATATTCAGTATAAAAATCTTATCGTGATGAGATGATTCGAATAGTATATGTCAAAAGGACAAAGTTAGCTCATGATATTTAAAGCTATGAATTCTATTTTTTATTTTTATTTTCTATTTCCTAGGATGATATGATGGTTAATCATTTGCTTAGCAAGAGAGTAAAAAATTAATGATCCATCGAGAAGTTACTAGAAAAAAGGATAACTAAAATTCATAAATTAAAGTACATTATTATGCCTTAAAAGCCTTAAGTTTACTCACTCAATTATTCATCAACATTCAAAGAGAAGTTGAAATACATAAATAGACAAACAGATAGACAGACAGACAGACGCATTACTTATATTATCCGCTCTTACGTTAGTGATGGTCATTTACAAGGCGGCAACGGAGCACCACACAAGCATTTATTATGAAAATACTCATATATCTCAAATTTCTGCATATTCTCACCCTTTGGAATCTTTCCACAAAGTCTATTATAGCTCACGTTCAAAATTTGCCACGGTTTTAATTCTTCGATATCATTTTCGGTATACTCCCATAAATCTTATTATGACTCAAATCCAACCTCCATAACCCCTTCCCAAACGTCAATTTTGACATATCGAATTCAAATTTATTCCGATCCAATAACATTTCATACGTAGTCTTATCTTTACCAAACAAAAACGAAATATCCCCTTCAAGCATGTTCCTTGACAAATCAATTGTGTCAAAACTCCACCCAGCAAATGAAGTCGGTACAATCCCTGTAAGTTGGTTATGCCCAAGGTAAAGATACGTTAAATTGGGAGCTAATTTGCTAAATGACTCCGGTATTGGTCCAGTTAATTTGTTCCTATCTAATCGTAAAAATGCCAAATATGGAAGTTGTGATAGCGAGGCTGGGATAGTTCCAACAAGCTTATTATACGACAAATTAATGTACGTTAAGCTTTTCAATTGACTAAGGACTTCAGGTACTGGTCCTGAAATGTCCGATTCACTAATTCTGAAGAAAATGAGATTCGTGAGTTTGACAATTGTTGATGGAATTGGACCGGTGAGATTACGTAC
This sequence comes from Solanum pennellii, assembly GCF_001406875.1. Classification (NCBI taxonomy): domain Eukaryota; kingdom Viridiplantae; phylum Streptophyta; class Magnoliopsida; order Solanales; family Solanaceae; genus Solanum; species Solanum pennellii. Next base: position 6,438,925 of record NC_028645.1, read on the forward strand.
ATTGTGGATACTGAATTTCGTAAGGTATGTGAGATCTCCGATGGCGGGAGAGAGATATCCAGAGAGATCCATTTTGGAGAAGTCGATGAGATTAATACGATTCGATTTTTCATCGCATTCAAGAGTAGGTCCGTACCAGTCAATGCAGCAATCAGTTTTGGGATTCCAATTACCCAAATCATCAGGATTACCTAGAGCTTTTTTGAATTCTAGGAGGGCTTTTTTGTCATTTGGGTGACACCTTTCAGCTGAAAGAGATGGAGATATTTGAGAGAGAAAGAAGAGGGAAAAAGAAAGAATGGAAACTATAGAGGGGGGCTTCATTTTTCTCTGTGTATGATTGTGATTTGTGAGTGTTTGGTCATAGTATTTATAGGATGATATTTTGCGAAAAGTATTTTGAAATAGTGTTTATATTCTTTGGTGTAAATGGATCGATCTAAGTCACTATCTATTTTTTATTATTTTTTGAGTAGATCGTATGTGGGATCAAGGGCGGATTCACGTGGTTTTTAGGAGATTTAATGGTAAAAATTACACGGTATATAAAAAGTAAAAAATTATTTTAAAAAATATGCTAAAAGTGTGATTTTTAAACTCAAAAAGATTCAAGGTTTCTATTTCTAAAAGCTTATTTACATGTTTATACTTTTATTTTTCGAACTCACTGAACGAAAATTCTAAATTCGTCACACTTTTTTTATCGAGGAGGGAATGTAAGGTAAGACTGTTTCTATAGTCTTGGACAGAAGAGAGGGGGACCAAGATGGAGTTTTTCCTTGCTTTGCATCATTTCTTTTTTTTGGTTTACCACCCGCTTTTTCTTGCTTTTCATCATTTCTTTTTTTTGGTTTTCCACCCGCTGTTCTACGTTGAAGCTCCGACTAAATTCAGATCACGCACTGCATGACCCATTCAGGGGTGGCGATCCGAAGAGGATTTTCTTCATATCCAGTGCTCGAACATGAAACTTCTAGTTGAGGGTGAAACACACTTTTCATCATTTGAAGAAAACTTATTTGAGGAGAGAATTTTCTTTTCGTACAATTTGGAGTGAGTTTATAGGTAAAATATGTGAAATAATTTATTTATCATGAGTTAATTTTATAATATTTAAAACTAAATTGACTTAGATGAGTTTAAGGTTCTAAAAGTTTAAAATTTAGCTATTCAAAAATTATGCAAAAATATTTTATATTAAAAAAGGTTTTGCACTAATATAATAAAAAGTAATATTAATTAAAGTTTAACGTAATTTTAATTTATTAAAATGGAAGTGTCAAAAGAATTAGGAGAAGGGGTAGCAATTTATAACATACGGGAGAAAATTCGATTAGAAACGCTATCTCCTAATAAATTCTTCAAAATGTGTAATTCGATTATTATTAGATTTTCAATATAAATATCAAACACACAAAAAAATTATATTTTGATTATAGAACTAAGGGTAGGGTGTTTTAAAAATTGAGCTGTCAAACACGAAAAAAATGAGTTAATTTGAGTGTACTCGAAGATAAGATTTAGACTTAGTCAACTTACTGTGGATATGAGTGGACATAAAGCTCTTGGGTCTTATTTGTTCATACATTATTTTAAAATTTTGGGCCGATTTTTTTGGGAACAATGCTAAAAAATATTTTTAAATTATGTGAAAAAAATAAAAATCTCATTTACTTATAGTTTGGCTAAAAAAATATTTTTATCATTAATATTTTGACTCGAAAGAAAGATGTGTTTAAAAAGAAAAATATTAATATACTTACTCGTAATTTTTCATTTCGCGGAGGGGCATTTTTGATTCAATCTATAAATGGAGGATATTTTTATTTTTTTAACGTAGATTAAGAATTTTGACCCTTTCCCTTTTTTTTTTTTTTGAAATTTTATGTAAACTGGTATCACTTAAATTGGATTGGAAGTGTATTAATTAACCACTGTTTTTTTATTTAATTAATTATGAATCTTTTTAGTGTAAAATATCATATAAAATAATATTGGGTTCAGTTAAAAATATTAATATAAAAAATGATCCCCATATAATTAATTAGTTCATTACTATTGAATTTTTACTATAATTTCTATGCCAAATTCTTTTAATCATTCATGTTTTATGTCTTGTTGATCTTCTTATATTGAGATTTTGACCAAACTAAGTCATTATATAAAACAATTTACTAAAATAATATATTTTTTAAAATTTTACAAAACTAGTAAAAACGTATTTCACAATAATGTTTTATGATATATACATTTTGACGGCGTTAGATTGATATATGTTACTGTAAGTAACGTCTTACTCCTAAAACGTTACGTCTTACTTCTAAAACGTTACTGTGAATAACGTTTTAGGAGTAAAACGTTACTTACCGTCAGTTTTTAAAAAATAAAATATACCATAATACGTTAGTGTGAAATACGTTTATACTAGTTTTGTAAAATTTTTTAAAAATATATTATTTTAATAAATTACTTTATATAATAACTTAGTTTGGTAAAAAATTCTCTTATATTTCATGACTAGAATCTGATAGAGTATGTAAATGTCCTATGATTAATACATGATAAACAATTAATCGAGATAGAATATAATTTTTCATATACGTGAATAATACATTTTGCCCATCAATTCATTTGAAACTTTTGGGATGGTAATTTTACTGCACAATTTTATTTGTCGTAGAATATATCTTATTTTCTTCATTGATTTATTTTAAAATTCCTAAAAAATTATATCAAATTACTAAATATTTATCGTCAAAGTGTATCTTGATTGATAGATTAAAGAAGCTGACACAAATATTGCAAGTGAAAAAATAGAGAATTGTGGGCATGAACGAGGAAGAAAAGTATTTCAGTTTTGAAATAACAAATAGAGATAAAGTAGAAGAGGAAGTAGCAACAACAAAGTAGAAAAATGAAAAAAAATCTTTGAAAATATCATAGATGATACGTAGATACCATCTATTATTTTGGAATATTCGTATTCATGTCGTCCATAAACTAGAGCATATATGCTCTTTACTTTAATGAAAGACTAAATAGAAATACGTAGCACAATCTTATTCGTCGATAAATGTCGAATTATGAATGAGATTATGACACGCGTGTATGTCCGTTAGTGTAAAGGATATATATATATATGCTCTAGTTTTTGAATGACATAAGCACTAATATTCTAACAATATGACAGAAAATATTTATATATTGTTGAAACAGAAATATAGTGTAGAGCTGACTAACAGCTGATTACTACTTAGTTAGTTAGTTAATTTACAGTTAGTTAGTTACAGATTAGTTCTAAAAGATTCTTAGTTAGTTAATGAGTGTATAAATATATATCACATGTATGTGATGAAGGAGTACAATCAATGATATTTTCTTCCTCAAAACTTCTCTTTCTCTGAAGCTCTCAACTTCAAATACTCTCTGTTTCTTCTGATTGAGCTGCAGATCATGAAGATTAACATGGTATCAGAGCATCACACTGCGTAATTCCATCTTCTATTTCTCTCCTTCTGTTTTTCGTTTATCTGCAATCATCAGGTTCATCTTCTTCTGCATCGTTTTGTAAGTTTGAACCAAATCAGAACTATGCCAACTCTCACTGAAGCTGATAATGCTACTGGAAGTAACTCGACTAACAATGTGGTGACAATTGATCAACATCATCCATTGTTTCTTCAATCGTGTGACACTCCAGGTAGTTCCTTAATCTCTATTAAGTTGACTGGTCCAAAAAATTATGCTTTGTGGAGTAGTTCTATGCGTATTAGCTTGCTTGGCAAAAGTAAGTTGGGATTTGTAACCGGTAAATGTTCTATAGAGAAGTTTGATGCTACATTACATGATTTGTGGGAAAAGTGCAATGCTATAGTCCTATCATGGATTATGAATTCAGTTAGCACTGAATTACTAAGTGGAATTGTGTATGCAACTAGTGCCTACAAGGTCTGGTCTGATCTTCAAGAGAGATTTGATAAAGTGAATGGATCTCGTATTTTCTATCTTCATAAGCAACTAGCTACCTTATCTCAAAGAGTTTCTTCAGTTTCCAGTTATTTCTCTAAAATGAGGGAGTTGTGGGCTGAATTTGATGCATTGATGCCTTGTCCAAGTTGCTCATGCACTGAATCGAAAAAATATATGGAACACTTTGATTATCAGAGGCTTCTTCAGTTTTTGATGGGGCTAAATGAGTCCTACTCTCAGTCTAGTAATCAAATTATGATGATGACACCAATACCTTCCATTAACAAGGCATATGCCATGATTCTCTCTGAAGAAAGTAGAAGGTCTTTAACATCTTCACCTAGTGTTGAGAACTCAGAGGGAATGGCATTGTTTAGCAGCACTCAAACTGGTAGAAATGGCAGCAACTACCCAGGAGGAGGTCGAGGAGGTCCAGGTTCTTCACCAAGTCATTACTCATCTGGACCTTACAACAACAGATCTAGGAGAGGAGATGTTATTTGTGATTTCTGTCACATTCGAGGTCATACCAGGAATGCTTGTTACAAACTGAATGGATATCCAGCAGACTACAAGCCTAAGAAAAGATTTGGTGCTGAAAATCAATCTACAAGAGACACATCAGGATCTGGTAGTGATAAAAGTAGCAATGTAACTAGTGGTACTGCTAGTTCTTCTGTTAATTTTGCAGGAACTTCAAAATTGCAACAAGGTGGAGAGCTTAGCCAGGATTCAAATGAGATGATACCCGGACTACCTCAGTTTACCAAAGATCAATACAGCAAAATTTTGCAACTACTTGACTCTAATGAGGGCAAACATTCAGCTATGGCAGCAGGTATGACCAAATCTGATGATGCAGGGTACTGGATTGTAGATTCAGGGGCATCAAATCATATGGTCAATTCTCTACATATGTTAATTACTTCTAGAGCTGTTTCACACTGTGATGATACTAAGGTTCACTTACCAACAGGAAGGCTAGCTAATGTGCATCATATAGGATCCTCAGTTATCCTACCTCACACTCAACACATTTTTAATGTGTTGTATATACCAGAGTTCCAATATAATCTATTGTCTGTATCTCAATTAACCAAGGAATTGAGGTGGCAGTACTTTTCTATCCTGACTTCTGTGTTTTTCAGGATCCTTCAGTGGACAGGTGAAGGGGATTGGTAGAGAGAAGAATGGTTTATACATCTTCAATGCTAACAAATCTGGTTCACAGTCAGCTCCTTCTCAAACTAGGGAACTAATTGGTGTAGATACCAAGCACATTTCAAGGCAACCAGTTGCAACAAATGTTACTCAAAACAAGACACTAATTGCCTCTATATGGCATATGAGACTTGGGCATATTCCAGCTGCTGTCATGAAGAAAATAAGAACTTGTAACTCATTGAAATGTGATTCTATTTCTGATTGTAGCATCTGTCCATTAGCTAAACAGACTAGAAAACCATTTCCTTTCAGTACATCTATGACTACTACTTGTTTTCATCTTATACATGGTGATGTTTGGGGGCCATATAGAGTTCCTACCTATAATGGAAAGAGATACTTCTTGACTCTTGTTGATGATTACTCTAGATATATGTGGTTATTTCTGTTACCTACCAAATCAGATGTCATTGCTGCAGTGTCTTCATTTCTTGTCATGGTTAAAAACAACTACAATTCCTCTGTCAAGTACTTTAGGACAGACAATGGCTGTGAATTTTTTAACTCATCCATGAATTCCTTATTACAATCCTTAGGGATTGTTCATCAAAGTTCTTGTGTATTTACTCCTCAACAGAATGGTGTTGCTGAGAGGAGACATAGACACATATTAGAGGTTGCAAGAGCTCTCAGATTTCAAGCCAGAGTTCCTTTGAGATTTTGGGGAGAGTGTGTTACTACAGCTGCATATATTATCAATAGATTGCCCTCTTCAGTTCTTAAGGGTAAATCTCCATTTGAGGTTCTATACAAGCAGTCTCCTTCTTTGGATCATATGAGAGTGTTTGGCTGCTTAGGATATGTTACTCAAGTTCGCAAGGTAGATAAGTTTGCTCCTAGAGCCAATCCTGCTGTTTTTCTTGGTTATTCATCAACAAAAAAAGGCTACATCATGTATGATCTTAGCACCAAAGTGTTCTGTGTGAGCAGAGATATAGTCTTTCATGAAGATATTTTTCCATTTCAACAATTGTCTGCAGATGTACATCCTTTGTTCCCTGTATTAGAGCCACATTTGCAGTCTTCTACAGAATCTACTTCTACTTCTACAGTTGTTGTGCCTACTTTACCTAGTGTTGATAGTTGCTCTTCTTCCAGTTCTTCTGCATATCCTGTACTTACAACATCTCATTCACATGTGTCTGTACCTGAAGTAAGAAGATCTTCTAGACCTCATAAACCACCTGTTTGGATGAGTGACTACATTAGTAAAGGACATGGTAATGCCAATTGCTCCTATCCTTTATCTCAGGTTCTAGGATATGATCATCTTTCACCATCATTTTGTGCAGCCTTATCTTCTTATTCTGCTATCATTGAACCAACTACATATCATGAGGCTGCTCAGGATCCTAAGTGGATTGCTGCTATGAAAGCTGAAATTCAAGCATTAGAAGATAATGCCACATGGAGTATAGTACCATTGCCTCCTGGTAAACATGTTATTGGCTGTAAGTGGATTTTTAAGGTCAAATACACTGCCTCAGGTGCTGTGGAGAGATATAAGGCACATCTGGTTGCTAAGGGATTCAGTCAACAAGAGGGGTTAGACTACAATGAAACCTTTTCTCCTGTTGCCAAGATGGTTACTGTAAGGTCTATTGTTGCTATTGCTGCTACCAAAGGCTGGCCTGTTTTTCAGATGGATGTACACAATGCATTTCTGCATGGTGACTTACTTGAGGAGGTTTACATGGAAATTCCTTCTGGTTTTGCAGACAAGGGGGGAAATCATCATGTCTGCAAACTTCATAAGTCCCTTTATGGGCTGAAACAGGCTCCACGATAATGGAACAAGAAGTTAACAGATGCATTGGTTCAGCTTGGGTTCTCTCAAAGTCACTTTGACTACTCTTTATTCACTAAAGTAGTTGCAGGAGATATAGTGATTGTTTTGGTATATGTGGAAGATCTACTAGTGATTGGAAGTAGTGTTCAATTGATTACTCAAACAAGAAATGATCTTAAGCTGCAATTCAAAATGAAAGATCTAGGAGAATTGAAATTCTTCCTAGGAATTGAATTTGCAAGATCCAAGAAAGGAATTGTTATGAGCCAAAGAAAGTATGCATTGGAGTTGGTGGCTGAGATGGGGCTAAGTGGTACAAAGCCATTCACAACACCACTGGAAACAAATCTTAAACTCACATCTGTTGACTATGATTCCATCATTAACAATACTCCTGCAGATAATGATGATAAGCTTCTTACTGATCCTGGCAAGTATCAAAGGTTAGTAGGCAGATTACTCTACTTAACCATGACAAGGATTGATATAGCATATGTGGTACAGGTTTTAAGTCAGTTCATGCATAAGCCCAAACAGTCTCATTTTGAAGCAGCTTTAAGGGTAGTTAAATATATAAAAGGAACTCCAGGCCTTGGTTTACTTATGCCTGCAGATAGCTCATGCAAGTTTGAGGCATTTTGTGACTCTGATTGGGGTGGATGTTTACAAACCAGAAGGTCAGTCACAGGTTACTTAGCTAAGTTTGGAAATGCTATTGTTTCGTGGAAGTCAAAGAAGCAAGAAACAGTTGCAAGAAGTTCAGCTGAAGCAGAATTCAGAAGTATGGCATCAGTGGTAGCAGAATTAACATGGCTGATTGGATTGTACAAAGAACTTGGAATAACAGTTGAGGTTCCTATACATCTTTACTGTGATAGCAAAGCAGCAATTCAAATTGCAGCCAATCCCATTTTTCATGAGAGAACAAAGCACATTGACATTGATTGTCACTTTGTGCGTGAGAAGATTGTGCAAGGAATTATACAGACTCATCATGTTTCTACAAAGGAACAACAAGCAGATATACTCACAAAAAGCTTAGGAAGGCAACAACACAGTTACTTCATGTCCAAGCTGAGCTTGAAGGATATATATCAACCATCAGCTTGAGGGAGGGTGTTGAAACAGAAATATAGTGTAGAGCTGACTAACAGCTGATTACTACTTAGTTAGTTAGTTAATTTACAGTTAGTTAGTTACAGATTAGTTCTAGAAGATTCTTAGTTAGTTAATGAGTGTATAAATATATATCACATGTATGTGATGAAGGAGTACAATCAATGATATTTTCTTCCTCAAAACTTCTCTTTCTCTGAAGCTCTCAACTGCAAATACTCTCTGTTTCTTCTGATTGAGCTGCAGATCATGAAGATTAACATATATCACTTACGATAATTCAATAATAGATTCACTGACTGTAGATAAGAAAATTACGCTCTATAAAAGAATCAACTTGCAAAACAATTAATGATAGGATAATATAAAAGGAGAGAGAAATATAATGATATTGTGAAAAAATAAAGAGATAAGTGGTTGAAACAGACCTGAACTATACCTTTTTTTTTGAGTTTCATACCCAAACTATCAAAAGTGTGAGAAACACACTAAACTATTACACTTTAGTTTGAAAAACACACCTCTGTGCTGACTGGACCAAATGTGTGTGTACACACTCTTTTACGCGCGTGTAGCCTTTTTTTTCATCCACATGGCTTCTTCTTCTAAAAAAATAAAATATCAAAAACACACCTAAACTATATAATTATTTGACTTTCCTACCTAAATTATTAGGAGGGTGAGAAACACACCTAAACTATCTTTCATAAATTTGAAAAACACACCTTAAATATGTTACATTAGTTGCTTAAGCTTGCTCAAAATTGACTAATATTTGTATATCAATAATGTCATTCAAGGAATTTACGATGCCATACAAGGAATTCAAGTTGCTTAAGCTTGCTCAAGTGACTATTTAAACAACTATGAGTTGCTAAGGATAGAAGTCAACAAAGCATTTTTAGTAGCTCAAAGTAGTAAATTGATTGGCTCTAATTTGTATAGTATAGAAGCACTAAAATCAAGTAATTCTTCAATTTGCAGAGCAACCTACAACGATAAACTACTTGGGCTGCAAATAAGTAACCATGTTTAGTAACATTAAAATACACAACCAAAATTTGATATCATCCTATTCACAACCAAAATTCAATACCATCCTATTCACAACCAAAATACAGGACCTAAGAACATTTCGAACCACATGAAAAATCAGTCACCATGTTTAGTAGCTTACAATAACTACTTGGGCTGCAAATCAGTCACCGTGTTTAGTTACATCAAAATTCAAAACTAATAGTTGATATCGTCCTATTCACAACCAAAATAGGCGACTTAAAAATAGTTCGAGCCACATGAAAAATCAGCCACATCATCCCTAAACACCTTCAGTTCATGCTGCACCTTGTGATGAAGTTTGTGACTTGATGTACTTCTGTATAAGCAAAGCACTTTTATGTTGAAGTTGACTTCCCGTGATAGCACTTTTCCCCTTCCATTTAAGACCTTTACTTGGTGCATACCCAAGGTCACCGGTTACAACAGCTGAACTTATCAGTTTCTCTTGTGCTTCGCTCTTGATTACCCTGCTAATAGATCTTCCTTGCTGTAAAGTAATAAAGAATCGTTCAATTATTTTTATGAAGTGTAATCAAGAATAAAAGCTTATTAACTCTCGTTTTTACCTCGGCACAAATAAAACCATCTTTGCTCACAAATACTCCATGACCCACTACTCTTGGCCTCTTAAATGCATCATTTGCATATTACCACTGCCACTTTGCACTATTGCTTGAACTGGTTCAGAAGACTCAGATTGTTGCATTGCTTGAGTGGGATGAGATTTCTGCTTGCCACTTCTTTTACTACTGGCGGATGTATGTGATGTAGCAATACCCTATGCAAAGAATAATTTTGAAACTGTTAAAGGTATTAATACACTATAAATAAATATTAATATAAATCAAATGTACCTCTGAAGTGGCTGGAGGTTTGTTTGGACATGTTCTTATATTGTGACCTTTTGACTTACAAGCGGAGCAAGTCATGGTTTTTCCTCTCTTTGGAAGCTTTCCAGAACTTGGTACCTCTCCAAGTTCTTTTTTTCTTTTTTTACCAGGCCTTCCTAGCATTTTCCTAACAGGAGGTGGCTCAACTTTTGGATTCGATGTTTCGGGCCACATCTTCATGTTTGTTACTGGTTGTAAAAAATGTTTATAAGCTTTCAGATAGGTTTCCTTTTTGTACCACTTACAAACCGAGTCAAGGAGATTAGCTTCATTGTGATGTATAGCTGCTATTGCATGTGCACAAGGAATTCCTTTCAATCCCCAACTTCTACAAGTGCAAGTTCCTTGAATTAGGTTAACCACATGTATATATGGACTATCCTTGACTTCATACCCAATATCACCATTCCAACTAATTTCCACCCTCATTGACTTCTTCACATTTGTATTTAGAACCAACATTGCCATTGGAGATATGTCATGACTCCAACTATTTACAAATGTTATCACTTTAGTGAATCTATTCATTACCTTTTTCCTTATTTCTTCAAGCATACTGATGATAGTCTTGTGCCTAGCACCCAACACCCAAGCATTAAAACTTTCAGCCATATTATTATCCACACTGTCACATTTTGAGGATGTCCTAAACTGTGCTTTGGACCATCTATTAGGATTGAAGTTTACCAAGTCATTAGAAATATCTTCACCTAATTGTGATAATTTATCCAAGTTCTTCCTAAGTTCAGCTTTAAATGTTGATCTAGCACAAGCCCAAAATCTCTTTCGTTTCTCAACACCTTTCCAGTTTTTTGACCAGTTTGCAAGTATATGCCCTGCACACATTCTTTGTTCACATTCTGGAAGCAACTCCTGAACAGCTAAATATAATCCCTGAAAAACTTATGTGGTTAAAATCATTCAAAACAATAAATAAAATATATGGTGAAGAATCTGCACAACTTAGACTAAAATCACTTAACAACTAAAGCTAAAAGGGATGAAATAGTAGCTAAAAAGAATAGTAGCTAAACAAGTTAAATAACAAAGTACCACTAGAGTATCTAATTTTGTGGACAAGATAGAATGTTGTTATGAACTATCAAAAGGTCCTTTACAAAATGCTGAAATTAGTAGCTAAAAACTACTTATAACACATCAGCTGAAAATCATGAAATAAATAGTTAAAACTGAATGATAAGAGACAAAAACAGAGGTTTAAAAAGAGCTTAAATTAGTAGCTACAATTAATTAAACACATTAACTAGAACTTGTTAAATCAGTAGCTAAAGAAGTTGAAAATATCAGCTAATATTGGCTAAAAAAATTGAAATCAGAGGCTAAAAGTCGTACCTTTTGCATATCACTTATAATAGCCAATCCTTCTCCTTCATCATTAATGTCCAAATCAGATTTCAAAATTCTCAAAAACCAAGTCCAAGTTTCTCTACTTTCAGTTCCAACAACAACCCATGCTATTGGGAACATCTGATTATTCCCATCCTTCGCAATAGCAACTAGTAGCTGGCCTTTAGATATTCCCTTCAAAAAGCAACCATCTAACCCAATACACTTTCTACAACCCTCAATCAAAGCTGAAAAACAAATAAAAGGAATGAAACAGTTTTTTTCAATCGTCACAATTTGTCACTTTCACCACACAAGTGCTTCCTGGATTTGATTCAAGAAGCATATCTCTGTAGTCATAGATTCTACTAAACTCAGCAACATGATCACCCATTATCTTTTTCAACACCATTTTTCTGGCCTTCAAACACACGAACTTACCAACATACAATCCCATGTCTGTTCTGGCCAAATCTTGTATTTCCCATCCCTTTATGCAAGGTTGAGAAACAATTCTAGTTTTATAGTACTTAGCCAAAAATTTAGAGTTGCACATTGTGTTGATATTGGTTCTATAACACTTATGTCTAGGATTGTAGGTTTTTATGATGAAATCAGAAGATCTGAAATCTTTGCTTGCATAAAGTATCCAAGGACAACCATTAGCTTTGCATTTTACTCTGACCCTTCTTTGATCATTGTGGATCTTCTCCAGTTGACAACCTCTCTCAATTACATACTTGCTCAAAGCTTATCTCAACTTTTTCACATTTTCGAATACCATGTTAAGTTGCCACACAACCTTTGACCATGTTGGATCATATGAGACCCTCTTGTCCTTCTTTCTTGCCCTTAAAATGTCAGATTTTTCAACATCTATTTCTCCCTCACTTTCACTATCAAAGCTGTCGGCATCAATTCTGTCGTAAAAAGTCTCATCACCTACTATCTTACCAGTAAAATTTTTTTTGGGTTTATCAATGTCTTCAAAACCAGGATTAATGCCAACTTCTCCTAGAAAACACTCAGCAATCTTTTTTTTTCTTTTTGGCTCTTTATTTTTCTTCAAATATGATTTCAAATCCTTCTTAACTATACTCAGCTCTTCATGAATATCACTCCCATACCCATCCTCGTCACTAGAAAAGTCATCATTCTCATCACTTTCAGCATCACTATGCACAATAGTTTTTGCTTCATCTTCCTCTGAATCTTCATCTTCACTAGAAAACTGAAATTCATCCTCAGCTTCGTTTGTGTTTCTACTGTCATTTTCTATCAGATTTGATTGTTGGACCCCAACAATTTGATCTCTACCATCAATAAGTGATATTTTTTTACCTAAACGTGCATTGAGACCTTCACCAACTTTGTTGGTAGATTCTTTATTAGGTCTATCTACTTCATTGCATGTGGTCTCAAAAGACTCATTGGTATGTGTTGTTTTGATCAAAACTTCCCCTTTATGGCAGATATAAATGTCCATAGTACCCCCAGCAACCAACAAAATGGCCAAGACCAACAAATCCCTATCTTTGACCAATTCTACCAAATTGTCAACTTGAGCAACTCCAATATATATTTTTTCTATATTGGTAACCCCAAAATCCCTGCAATAGTCAATTATTTTCGGAATAGACAAATGGTCTATATCAACATTGAAGGCATATTCATTTTTCCCCCCAATATAAGCAGGTCCTACCTCACTCACAAGTATACCACCGATATGAAACCTCAAATTTCCGTACTTAGTGTCCATTACCTTAGAAAAATTGAAATATGCAAAGTTTAATAAGCCAACTATTGTTCATGAAATCAGTAGCTATAAATCACCATCAAAATTAAGTTCAGGATTAAAGAAAGTGTACCTTATGTAGTCAATTTCTTCTCCTTTCAACTCTTTTCAAATGCTATGAATCAAAACCTAAAAAAATATACAAAATCGTTAATATTTTGAGACAAAAATAAGAACCCTAACATTTTTTGACAAATGAGTAACTAACCTTCAAACCATGATGAATTTGTGAATTAATAGTGAAAGCCCTAATTTTGCTCAAACTATTCACACACAAAGATCAGCTGAGAAATAGAGAGGATGCTTCTATATATTGAATGTTAAACTTTAAACTTTTGCCATGGTGGAATTTGTTTCCACGTGGCAATCTATGTGGCATTTAAAATAAATAAATTGGGAGAGTGTAATACACACACTATCACATTTTACTTGAGGTGTGTTTCTCAAACTAAAGTGTAATAGTTTAGGTGTGTTTCTCACACTTTCGATAGTATGGGTATGAAACTCAAAAAAAAGGGATAGTTCAGGTGTGTTCTAACCACTTGTAAAAATCAAACATGAGACGTCAAAACTTGCAATCTCATTTTTCATCCTTTAAATTTCAACATTATTTTCATTTTTTCTTCTATTTTAATGCAAGATAATTTGTTAAAGATAAGATTTCTTATCATTTATTAATGGACCAATAAACATAGAGTATTGCTTTATACTCTATAAAGTACATGTTCAATCTATTATTTATGAAACAAATAATTATATCATACGATAACTATAATTATATTAACATATTTGAAACAATAAATAAATAAGAATGAGTACGACAAAGACTCACATAAATCCTCTAATTAAGTGTAGGATTTTTAGTAAGTATCATTTTTCTCTATAACTCATCCTCATTTAAAAATATTGTTCACAAAATTTTATTATCGTAAAAATAATATTATATAAATTTAATAAGATTTTAATTGTTGTACGAAGCGTGAATGTATTCACCAATTTAACAATAATCTCGCATAATTGTATATCATTTGGTCGGTGAAGGGAAATAATACTTGTATTTAAGTTGCATTGAAATTAATTATATTAATTTAGATAATATATTATAATATGAAATAATTTTAAACACAAAGCACAGTTATCTCACATGATATTTTCTGGACAACAACTTCACCATATACAAATTTCATCACCATTACTATTATTATTATTATTATTATTATTATTATTATAGATAATTCCAACAATATAATCCTTTTAAAAAATATAAAGTATTATTATTACTACATGAAAAAAACGTTTATTTTTTATTTAACATATTTGAAGGGTGTCGGTAGTTCTTTTTCTTCTTCTTTTTTAAGAAACACAATGACGAGACTTGCTTGATGGCCACTTGCAATTAAAATGCATGTTTCAATATTATTTTCAAATTCTTCAAATCTTTTAAGATATTTTAAATTATAAATTATTATGTCTTATAATATTTTTTGTATAATTTATAAATACATAAATTTTAACAAATTTAAATTGTTCAAACTCTAAAAAAATAAAAAATATCACAAAAGTTGGGACACAGAGAGTAATACTTTTTAATTTAACTCCAAATGCTATTTTTTATCATTTTTTTTCCAAATATCATCAAGTGATTTCTCCGTCCGGTATTATTTGTCATAGTTTCTATTTTTAGAGTCAAATTATAAAAAAACTTGGACTAACATTTTAAGATGTATTTTTTCCTCATATTAATATGCAACAAATTGCAATTTATATAGTACTTTTCATATAGTTTTATAATATCTAATTTTTTTTGTTTAAAATAGTAAGTGTCAAAAACACACCTAAACTATTCACTTTTTTTTAATATCATACCTTAACTATTGAAAGTGTGAGTTTCATACCTAAACTATCACTTTTTAGTTAGAGAAACACACGACAGTGGTATGTGTAGTGCACTCTCTCTTTTATATGAAAAAACTTTGACACATGACATTCCACATAGATAAAATATTTTATCTAGATAAAAATTAAATAATAAAAAATTAATATTAATTAAAAATTAAAGATAATTATCCATATAAAAAATTAAATTATTTTTCTTGTCTCACTCCACCACCTCCTCCATGTAGCCCCCTCCCCCGCGACAACGCCATTCTTTTTTTTAAAAAAAAATTATTTATAAAATATTTGTAAAAAATTCATATTTCATCCTGCTCCCCTCCCCCGATAGAAATTGATATTATTTTATTTAAAAATCTACCCCATCCAATTTAATTTTCCGCTCCTAAGATTTATTTTTTTACGTTTTTCTTATTTTTGTGTTAGATATGCACGTGCATATATTTTTAGAAAAAAATTCTACTAGTGTATCAAATATAACATAAACAACTAAAAATATAAAAAGTCTTGTGGCGGCAAGTAAAAAATTTTTTCGACATGTATATCTTAACACTGGGGAAAAAAATTGAAAATAGAGGGTTAAGTGGGATGGGTAGAACTATATTTTTAAGAAAATAAAATAATCTCTCATTTAGTATTTGATGAGGGGGAGGAGATGAAGTAAAAAATGAAATACTTTTATAAAAGAAATTTAAGCAAAATAAAAAACTTTAAAAAATGGTGTGGGTAAGAAAAATATTTTACATTTTATTTATAAAGAAAATATTATTTTTTTATAATATTTTTAAATTTTTAATTTTAGCTAATATTAATAATTTATTTATTTATTGTCAAGGTTGAATATTTTGTACATGTGAAGTGTGATGTAGAAATTCTTTAAATAAAAGAGAGAGAGAGTGTATTACACATACCATGATGAGAGTGGTATAAAAGAGAGATGTGTTTTTCAAACTAAAAAGTGATAGTTTATGTATGAAACTCAAACTTTCAATACTTTAGGTCTAAAACTAAAAAAAAGGTATAATTTAGGTGTATTTTTGATACTTATCTCTTTAAAATATCGAATTAATGTGATCTAATTTAACTTTAATTAATCAAATTGAATTTTATAAAACACAATATGATAAATAATATTGGAGGGAGGAAGTAGTAAAGTTGAAATTATCTTATCTTACCTTGGATTTAGGGTCCCACTATTGTCTTTGTATGATTGCAAAACTCCATGCGAAAATTACTCTACTCCAAAGAAACTCTAACCCTCTGACCTGGATTGTGGTGTAGTTAGGGATGTCAAAAACGAACTCAACTATAGATAACTTGTTTGGAATTTTAACGGGTTGACTCGAATAATTTGAATTGAGTTAAATTTTAACTAATTTAAGTTTTATTCCATTTTAAGAAAATTCTCAAATTTTTTTTAGAAAATCCTCAATTGAACTCGATTTAATCTCTAATTTCATTAATTTATTTGCATTGATGTAATGTGTAACACCCCGTATCAAAAACAGACCAAAAATCAGTTTTTCAGAAAATTTACAGGTGCAACAGACGGTTGTCAGCGACGGACCGCAGCCTGACCCACGCTCCGTCCTGCACATCCGTCGATTGGGTCAGAAACTACCCAGAATCTCAATCTAAAAAATTTGACTAAGTGTCGAACGACGGACGAACTTACGGTTCGTAGGTCAAACTACGGTCCGTAGTCTGAGTCCGTCGATTAACACCCCATTCACCCACTCTCTGACAGGAACCACGATTGACCAGCACGATCCGTAGATGGACCTACAGTCCGTAGGTGGAAATTAATAGACAGTTAAGGGAGAAACACAGTTGGGTCAACTTCAAATGATCATAAATCTCAGCACAAAATGAATTAGGTGTCCCATGACCTACCAAAGATAGATAATTGAATTAGCTTTCCATAGCCACCGATCATGCTAAAATCAGACATCCGAGTAAAAAGTTATGTCCGTTTTAATAAAGGCTTGTCGAACAGGTCCAACCTACGGACCAAACGACGGATCGTCGATGGAACGACGGACCGTCTGTCCAGGTTGTCGTTTGGTCGGACAACAATTTACCCATGGGTCTTTTGGTCTTTTCTCACCTCGTTTAAATCCTAAGATACGTCGTTTTGACCCTAAATCATTAGATTTTAGTCAGTTTAAGCCTAAACATAATTAAAACTTATCATAAGTCAAATCATTAATCAAAACTTAGAAAATTACAAGCAAGAAAGGAGAAAAAGGTTAAGAACCCTAGCTTGAGAACGCAACAAGTTTCCAGCAGTTCCAGCCCCGAAATTTAAGTGTTTCTTCGTGAATTTCTTCACCAGGTATGTGGGATTTCACTAGTGGATTCCTTTCACCCATTGGGTCCCTAGTTTTCAGTCAGATTCATGATTCCCGTATCATGCTTAGAACTAGGGTTTCTATAACTTCAACAGAACTTCATGAATTAATTAGTTATATGTTTCAAATCAGATATTCATGTTGTTTTTTCAGTTTATCGCATGAATTTCAGAACCCTAGCTATGTATTTCTTTAGATATTAAATTACACATGCTAGGTCAGATATTTTAGTTATTCAGTTATACATGCCTCAGTTTTAATGCATCATTATCAGATTAAATGTTGCATTCTCAGTTTGCATGTACGGTTTTGAGCTATCCAGTAATTACAGAAAATTCAGACATAATCAGTTAACTACATAATTCATTGGGAGTAGCATAATACTGAGTTGGACTAGGGTTCAGCGTACCCAATTAGTCCCAGAACTACTAGCCAAGTAGGTTGTAAGTCCCCTCTGTGGGCGATCAGTTTAATTATCATGTCAGCATGTCTTTATATCTTTGGCAGGGTATATTGGGTCCTCTCGATGTGGTGTATACATCGGACTCCACATTTAGCTCATGTGGTTTTATTTTCGGTTATTAGTAGCTCCCACAGTTCAGTCAGACTCTCTTGCATTGACGATACATCAGTATACTCTGTATTCAGTTTCACCATGTTATAGATTGGTCATTGCATTCAGTTAGCTCAAAATTCTCTATATCATGTTTAGATTATTATACTTGCTTTTGTGCTTGTTCAGTTATGTTTTATTTCAGCTTTATTCTATCTTACATGCTCAGTACCTTTCAAGTACTGACGCATACGTGCGCTACATCTTCTCGCGATGTAGGTTCAGGTTCTCAGCATCCAGATCACGCATAGTTCGATTTTTGATCTTCAGTTCAGCAGATTCAGTGGTGAGTCCTTATTCTCCGAGGACAATAGTCACGAGTTTCTTTTCAGTATTTAGTCTTTTAGTTTCAGTTTTTGCTAGATTTAGCTGGGGCTTGTCTCAGTATTTCTAGTCCAGTTTAGAGGCTATTTTCAGACATAATTAGCTTCAGCTTAGTATTGAGTTAATAACTTCTTTGTATTAAACTCATTGATTTCATTTATCTCAGTTATAGAATATGGGTATTCCTAATTTTTCGGTCTAAATTTTGATTTTAGTTTTCGCAACAGTTTATATTCTTTAGTATGCTCGTGCATATGCCAGCAGGGTTAGCTTGGGATCACTTGTGGTCCTAGGTTCCGTGTCCACGTCTTGGAGGTAGCTCGGGGCGTTACATAATGTATGTTCCTATATAAAAGATATGAATTACTCTTTATTTTATATTTTGTAGGATTTATATATCCATTTGTCATTTTCTTTAAAAAAAATTGTGAGTTGAAATTCAAAATTGTGTTTATAAAAGTTAAATAACAATATGTTAAAATTATTGAGATAAAGCGAGTCAAATTGGGTGGTCATGACCCAATCTGATTTTTAGCCCATTTGAGATCAAAGTAAATTTGGACGGGTCAAGATCCAATCCAAATTCAATTTCAACTCATTCCAATTTCAATTTTAGCCTGTCCATTTGACACACTTAGGTGCAGTGGTGGAACTGCTTAACTTTTAACCAGAGATCTTATGTTTGAACCCTAGATATGGAGAAAATCACGTTGAAAGTGTCACCCTGAATGCATCTTACAATATGTGATTCAAATTTACTTAGGCTCCAGCACTCAAAAACACCAGGTAGAAAACCAAAAAAAAAAAAAACGAACTCTAATCCACTGCTCACATAATTATAATATTTGTTTGATGATGAGAATTTTGCATTTTTTTTAAAAAAAATTATTTTATTTGAAAATCACGGTTTGAATTATTAAATTTATGAATACAACTTAAAGTTGTATTTGAAATTTATAGAACATCCAAAATTCCATTTTTACTTTTATAAATTTTTCTTTTCTGATATCCTAATTTTTAGATGTTATGTAATAACCTTATTTAAGTTAAATTTCATATTTAAATTATATTCCATATTTAAAAAAAAAAATTCAGACTTTAAATACTTTTGCAAAAAATATGATCAAACACAACTATAACTTTGAAACTAAATAAAATTCATGGGTAAACGCCTGTCAAACTTTTTCACATTCTAGTCCCCCTTCTCCAAAATTCACCAAAAGTATAAATAGAGAAAACATATGAATTAACTGTATATGAAACTACTAGCCAAATAGGAAAAACTTCAAATTTTAGACACTAACATATAAAAAGATTTAGTCCTTTATCCTACATTTAGCTGATTCAACAAAAAATAAATAAAGAATATTATATATTATAATAAAAAATTTCTAATTAATTTACGATAAAAAAAAGGGAAACTTACATAAATATACTATAATAAAAAAATATTTACCATTTATAGCAATATCATTTTTTTTTCACTTGACCATTTTTAATTCATTTATAATACAAGTTTAATACATATTACAAAAATAAATTTATTATTAAATATAATACAAGTTTTAATGATGAATAATACATTTATCACACATTTTAATACACTTATAATACAATGTGACAATCTTTTACCAAACAAACATAATATATTTCAAAAACAATTATAATTCAAATATATTGCATACATAATTCACTTTTAATACATATTACAGACTTATCACAATGTTGCTATAAATGATAATAAACAAGAACTATCGCTAAAATCAGTAATTATTTTTAAAAATGTATTAATTTGTGTAATTTTTCGGGCAACTTTCACATATAGCAAATAAAAAAATTCATATTTGTATGCTATAGCAAAGTTTGCATAATTGCGCTCCATAGCAAACATAGAAACTGTATAATTTGCTATACATATACAGTTGAAGCGAAATGTATAAAATGAAGTGTATAAAACGAGAAAGCTACTTCATTTATTTTAGGTTATTAGTTCGCTATTATATATAATTATCCCTAAAAACTTCCCTATCCCACTTCTTTTTGGTAGTCAAATAAAGACTTTGTAGACAAAGTTTGAAAATTTAAGCCACATTTAAGTAAAAGATTTTGAAATTTTTTTTACTCTACTTTGAAGAAAATGAGCTGTTTTTTTATACGTAGAAATATATGGAATATTATCATCAAACTTGCCTGTCATAGGGTGTGTTTGTTAAGAAATGAAAATGTATTTCATAGAAAATATTTTCATGAAAAATAAGTAAATTTTTTACTTAGTATATCATGTTTGGTTTATAAGTGGAAAAGATTTTTAGTGTTTGATGAAAAACATTTTCGAGAAATATTTACTTAATTTTTTTTGAGGGGGTGTGGTAGGGGGCTGGAGGGAGCAGGGGTGAAAAACTAAAAAATGAAAATTGAAAATATTTTTAAAATAAGCTTTAAACATATTTTTTCAACGAATAAAATTGTAATTTGAATTTGGAGGAAAGTTTTGAAAAATGTTTCTCTTAATTTTTGAAGGGAAGTCTCATTTTCCTTAATTTTGAGATAAAAATGAATTGATTTAAAAAATATTTTCCAAAACTTTTACCCCAACCAATCATAAGAAAATTAAAAAATATTTTCCTTTTGTACCAAACACACCCTCATTGCATTTTCAAAGTAATTCAACAGATACCATAGAAAGCAATTTTGTTGGGATAAAGCTATATATATGACTCAGTTGAGAAACTTACTTTTATATAATGGACATGAAACTTTAGGTCATTAATCTTACATCAAAATGAGAAAGAGAAGGATTTTGTAAGTCATTCATAGCTCAAGAATTTAAGTTTTCTCCATTATAATTACAAGAAAAGTTTAATCTTTGCTAGTCAACAAGCACAAGAAATGCTACTACTATTGCAAAGGATCCCTGAAAAATAAATCCAGATGCAATTTTTCAATGTAGGAGTTTCAAGAACAAACAAGATTAAATAATCAAACCACACAGCAAGAATAAATATCATAACAAGTCCTACAGGTCAGCGAGGGGACGATACTTCTCTCTCACAACCAAAGTTATCATCTTCAGGTTCACTCCAATTTATGTTATTAGAGCTATTGTTCATACTTGGTTCTGAACTAGCATTGCTGCTCGTGGCAAGGGGCGAGTCAGAAACACTACCTGTCTTGTTCTTTGTTGAGCTAGACCGGACACCATTTGCTGAAGAAGCAGAGACCCGTGTCAGGACTGGGCGTAAGGTTCCATTAACACTTCGTCTTATATCCTGTTCATAAAAAGTAGATAAACGTAAATATTTTGGAAAATAGAATGTGTTACAATGCTCGAGACTTTCTAAACAAGTAAATAGCACTTCACTTTTGAATTTGAGTATTTATGGAATTGAATGAATGAGAATTTAGAAGTTATGTATGTACCATGTGTCGTAGAGCCATATCTAAAGATTTTTTGGAGAATGATCTTCCGAAGCCTGAATTTTCTCGGGATAAAGATTTCTTGGAGGAATTTTCATGAGATACATTATCATCTTGCTTTGGGGGAGCTAATTTCCTCATGTTTACTACCCTTTCAACCATCTGTGTGCCGATCAATACAGGGTTCACGTCATCTTTTTCAATACCATAGCCCCTACTCTTGGAAAGTAGAGCGGTTGCATTGCTCAAAATAGCAGCTTTTGTTGCTCGTCCTCTGGAAGGAGAAGATGATTTCCGTCTGGGTTTTCCATTAGCAGTAGAGTGTCGAGCGCCAGGTGCAGTTGGTCTTCCCCTAGATGCAGATGCAGGCCTTTTAGGCACCAATATCTTAGAAATGACAGAAGAATCACGCGAAAGACTTGGTGTCTCCAAGGGTTTCAATGGCCTAGACTTCACAGTAGGAGAGGTACCCCGAGATGGTGCAGTTTTATTCAATGTCGCGGAACCTGTTTTTGTCGATGAAGAAGATCGAGAACCAGAAACTGATACAATAGGAATGGATGATGCAGCAGACGGTCGACGAGTTGGTGTTGCTGACCTTGACGCTGACTTGGAAGCAGCTGGTTTGGAGGGTCTACCGGTTGGGGTAGAAGAGCGTGGAGCAGCTCTAGTTGGAGTTGAGGATCTTGCTGTGGAAGCAACAGGCTTAGCAGAAGGCAACGTCGCTCTTGAAGTAGGAGTAGAAGCTCTTGAGGGCTTGGATGAAGAACTACGAGGACGTCCAGTAGGCGTTGATGACCTGGTGGAAGTTGCCTTTTTCCCCCCTGACGAAGAAGGCCTTCCATTTCCAGCAGAAGAGCTTTTGCTTCTGGACATATCTGGCTCTCCCGTTGAATGGAGCCCTTCCAGTGAATTTGCAGGCTGCAACAATTAGCAGTTAAGACTAACATATTGTTTTGCTATCCACCTCAAAATAACTGTAACAGTGTGATAATAGAGAATTTCTTCAACCGAAAACATCACTATTAGCATTTAGTGGCAAAACTTAGTATACGTCAAAATAAATGAAACACCATGCTAGTATACGTCAAAATAAATGAAACACCATGCTAATTATAGAAGATAGAGAATTTCTTCAACTGAACAGCATTCAGCAGTACTAAAATGAGTATATTATCATACAAGTATTCAATGGAACTTTAACGAGTATATCATACCTGAACTATGTCCTGCTCAATGCTTATTTTAGGTTCAGGAGCAACTGTACTTGAATCTGCCTTAATTTTACAGTCTTGACCAGTTGAACTAGAATTTGTCACAATTTGGTACACCGGAATATTCTGTTCCTCCACCTCTGGTAATGGATTTGAAGGAGTCTGAGGTGGTGAAAGGAGCCTGAAAACCACAAATTAGCAGATAAAATATTTTCATGGAACTAGGAATATACAATTTAACATATGTGCTCTATTGATTTCTAAAGCATACTTATTCAACTAGACTGTAAGACGTTGGTGAATAACTTTCTTTTTTCTCGAAGATGTGGAAAATGAAGCAGAATCAATTCTCTGTCTTAAGGAAGTGCATAAGCTTAAATGTACCAACAGATGATGGTCCCTACAGTGCAAAAAATAAATGTGCAGAATTTTGCTCAGTCTTAACGTATGTGCTTGTATGTTCTGCTTTCATTCATATTGTCCCAAGTATGAGATGATAAACCTTAGAATGCTAGTAGAGCAACATCGCTCGTTAGCCACAACTAGAAGATCTATTTAGACCAAGTTCGGATTAAACAATGACTATATAAGTTACTTTTTGCGGTGAAAAGTCCCTATTAAAGTCAAACTTCCATAGTTCATACAAAACTTTTACAAAAAGATACATTTCACAGAGTTGAAGAAAGAAGAGGACAGCACTCAACACCTTAAATCTGTACTATAACAATAACATTCGTTCGATAGGCCAAGAAAGCATTACCCATACACGCTTTTACTTTAAAAAATTATATACACTACCAATTAGTATATCCTTTGAAATATTTGACTATCCATGCTCCACAAAAATATAAAAGTGAAGGTCACTAACATGATGCTGCTCAGCTGCTCGAACCAAAAATTACCTCATAAAACCTTCTTAGATTCTCTTTTTAGCTTTTGTTTTTTCGTAACTAACCTGCTTAGAGTCCTATGAACAGAACAAGGGTGAAAGCAAAATGCTATACAACTTCCTCAAAACAAAATCGCTAACATCCCACGACACACCAGTCATTTTGAAGAACAAGGGTGAAAGTTAAATGCTATACACCTTCCTCAAAACAAAAATCCCTACCACCCCATGACACACTAGTCCTTTGAAGAACAAGGGGAAAGTAAAATGCTAAACAACTTCCTCAAAACAAAATCGCTACCAACTCACGACACACTAGCCATTTTGAACTCCCAAATAAAATGTCACTTACATACCGCCTGTCAAACTATAAGAGGCTGCACAAGCTATTCAGTTGCTTCTTTTTTAATCAAAACAATAAATAACAAGCGTCAAAGTAGAAGATAAAATACACAATAACAAAATGAGTTCATCCCTAGGCCAGCACAGAAATGTTATAGTAGTAAATACCAGTCATAGTCATTCTTGTCATTCTCAGAGTTTAAAAGATAATCTTGATTAGCAGGCTTTGTTAATGTCCCATTTGATAACAAAGAGAAGTCAACCTCTGAGCCTGCAATTAACAAAAATGCCAACTTTATACATATACAACAATTGAAAAACAAAGAAAACTTCCAAAGCCAGACTACAAAAAGCCAAAGTTGGCTGTACTCTAGATTTAGAATTAAAGATCATGCATTTAATAACAATATGTTAAAGTGGGGATGGAAAGAACTACCAAATGGCAAGACTACATTTATTTTATATTCTATCTCTGGGAAAATATTGCTACAAATTGACAATGCTGGAAAAATAAAACATCTAAAATATCAATACCTAATTGCTGATTCAATTCCTCAGAGTCACATTTAGCAAGTTCATCATTCATTTCCTTTTCGCTACGTCGCATCTCAAGAAACATAGCAAGATCTTCATCTACTTCCTTCATCACCATTCCTAAAGTCCTTTCTTGTGGCCTACATTGCACTGATGTCTGCATACCAAAAATCCAATCTTTTAATCAAATCTTTACAACATAAAAAAAATACCCCTTTCAAGAAACCACTAAAGGATCTACTTCTAAGTGAAAAACATACAACATAGATTCAAGAAAATAAGCAAAACCCATAAATTTAAATGCCTAATAAACCCCCCATTTCACCCTTAAACACACATTTCTTCAACCAAGTAACAACAAAAACTCTTCAAGACAGATCATTGGATCTGACTTGAAAAATGAACACAAATGACAAAAAACCATCCATCTAGATTAACATAAAGTTCCCATCTTTACCATCAAAAACATTCAAATGTTATAAACTTACTCACTAACACCCTCACAAAAACAAGTTTATCAAGATTCAAGAACCATACATAAACATTGCACCAGAAAAAAAATGACAACAACAAAAGAAAACAGTCAATCTCACAAATCATTAGATATACTTACAGCCATTGTCACAAGAATATAGCTAGAAGTTGAATCAATGGATTCAATGAAAAAAACAAAAGGTGGGGGGGGGGGG
>NC_028645.1:6464706-6466060 GCF_001406875.1 Solanum pennellii
AAAAAAAAAAAGGGGGGGGGGGGGGGGAGGACTAGTATAAGTTGAGTAAAAATGTCAGATGGTGAGAGCAACAAATGTGGGGGGGGATTTAAAAGAGGGTTAGAAAAAAACTTTAGAACAAGAACGAAATCAAAGTGATTTGTTGGATTCTACTTTGATAAGCAAATCATACAGTGTATTTTCTTATGTGATGTGCACAAGAAAACACAAAACTCAGGGAGAGGAACAGTGTTTGAAATCAATACAATTTTTCTATTGCCATTAATTCCCTAATATGTCCCACCAATCATGTGTAATTTACTTATTTGCCCTTATTTATTTTTGTTCAAAATTCAAAAATTTATAATGAAGTATAGATTTTGAATTTTTATTATTGTCCATTATAGTTATGATGTGCTCGATTTTTTTTTACAAAAAAATTAGAATTTTTAAATCATAAAAAATGCATTACTTTGAGTTGAAGATCTTTCGAAAATAATATTTCTATTTTAAAGAGATAATAATAATACTTACGTACACATTACTACCCTCGTTGCACTTATTAGTGTTGCAAGAATGACTTAATTTTAGATTCTATGACGATATTTTAAAACAAATCTAATAATATAGTATAACTGAATTGATTTAACTAAAATAACAAAACTCATTTTTACACTAACTTTTTTATTTATTAGTGATCATTTCAAGTCTAAGTAACCAATTCAAATTCAAAAATATTTGCCACCTTTAATGTTAGTAAGCAACTTTCTTAATTGATATGTCGCTTTCTTTTTTTAATGTTATGTGGAAATTTGTATTACCAAATTTTTAATAAGATCAAAAGATTACTAAAATTTGTTGCTTGGCAAAATGGTAAGAATATCTATGAATGGCATGAAATCTTAAGTATATAGTAAGTTTTAAGTATGGTCAAATATGTAACAAAATTAATGTTCAACAATATTAACTCATTAAACTGTAGGATTAAAATATTAGTCTCTCAAAAAAAGGTCATTTTGCATTTTTTGTCATATGAAATTATATCTACTTTTTATAAGCCAAGTTTTTTGTTATATATGCATTCCGAATCATATTTAGAGTGAGTTGATCTATGATGCAACACTTATTTTAAATTATTGTATCATGTGATTTTTTAAGGTTATTCTTTAGATATATTATATTAATTCGATAAATTAAATTTTACTGGCATAAATAGTTTGATAAATTATATTGTTTGCAAATAAGTTTAGCCCATAATCTAACGGAACGATACTAAAATAATGACCTAAAAAAGTGATTCGTACAAATTACTCTCAATTGAACTTACTACTTATATATATATATATATATATATATATATATATATATATATATA
>NC_028645.1:6466182-6469302 GCF_001406875.1 Solanum pennellii
ACTTATATATATATATATATATATATATATATATATATATATAAAAGTAGTAAGTTCAATTGAGAGTATATATATATATAGATGTGTGTGTGTAGTTCCAAACATATGAAGTGAGGAACACAAATTATACTCAAACATAATACCCTATTAATAGTAGACCTTTTTAGATTTTGAAATAAATGAACTTTTTGCCAAAATTAAGGAAGAATATGTATTATATTAGGTTCATAATAAGAGGATCATTTCATAATCATATGCTAAACTTTTTGTATCTAGGTCATTTTTCAAAGTGAATAAAGAGCATTTGTCAATATCTTTTAGTTTGTGGGGTATCCATTTATTCCATTGCCCATGTTTGGGACAGAGGCTTCATACTTCATATAATATAAGTAAAATTTTGATTTACTTCATTTCATAACACAATTTTATCTCTTTTCCTTTTTGTTCGTTTGTTCTTTTAGCTAATGCCCTTTTTTTCTAGCTCTTAATACTCTTTTTGTCTTAAAAAATATCCTTTTCTTGTTATACTCCTATAAGATATTACCAAACAATTGGGAAATTGTATGTCAAGTTTATTTTAATTCATCAAAATCAACAAGGTGTTTCAACAGGTCGATTTGGTTATTTAGTTTGTTTTTTTTAAGAAAAAATAATTTTAATTTTGCGTCATTAGATATTAAATTTTTTTATATAGAAGATATTTGAACGTATCTACATAACTCACAAGAGATCTTGCATAGTTACTTCATACTAAAGATCACTATTTTCTTACTAGAAAATATTCATTGACTATTCTCATACATATTTTGATTGAATCAGTGAGAACAAAAAAAAAATAGTAATGTAAAGCATATTTTTTTTCTTGTCATACATACATTTTTCAGTGAGTTGATTATGAATAAGTGATAGAATCATGTTCTACGACACAATTTCCTTATTAATTAGCAATGAGAAAATAATTCAAATAGTAAAAAGCTATATATATATATGTATTCATTTACCCTTGTCTTAGCAGGAAATCCAAATAAAAAAGACTAATGATTATCATTGAAATATTCGTATATATGTTGTCCTAAATATCATTTAGTATATCAGCAATATATAAACAACGTAAAAATGAATTATTGTCAATTAATAAGAAGGAAATTTGTTAAATCTTGTCTAGCATCAACGATACAGAAAGAAATAAAATAAATCCCATGTAGAAATTCTTAAAGGTCTATATATCAAAATCAGCAGCACTGAAAAAGCAAAAAACAAAAGGTTTTATTTTACTGATTGTCACTTTTTTTTGTGTGTTTGTGGGGTGGGGTGGGATGGGGGGGTGTTCAAGAGTGATTTGAATTTAAACAAAGTTTAGTAGCACGATGTTGACATGATGAATATAATTAATAAAGTAAACAAATAAACCACACATATAAGAAATGTGTACAAGTTAAAGAATAAACAGATGTATCAAATTTTTTTTTAATTTTTTTTTTTTGTAGATTACAAGGTTAGACATATTCACACACTTTGACTGACTTTATTTGGTTGTGCTTATGAATCTTAGATTATTAAGTGTATTTATTTATATTTAAAAAAAATTGTATTTATTTTATTTGGAATAGATCTTGAATAAAGTCTTTAATATTATTAAAACGATATATGCGAATAATTTTTATCACTATTCTATTCATAATAATCGGTTATCATTATCAACTCTTTCTTTTTTTTAAATTATGATTATCACTATATTACAATTATCAACTACTTCCTCCGTTTAAAAAAGAATAACCTAGTTTGATTTGACACGGAGTTTAAAATTTTTTAATTTTGTGGTTCTAAATTAAAGTATGTCAAATGTACCAAATGTCTTTTAATCTTGTGATCTTAAACATGCCACGTGGAAAGTTAAAGTCAAAGTATTACCAAAAAAGGAAAGGAGTCATTTTTTTAAAAACAAATTTAAAAAAATAGAGACATTCTTTTTGATACAAATTATCAATCATTTTTATCATCGCAATCATCATTGACGACTATATTGTTGTCAATCACTATTGACAGTCGCTACCACACCTACCCACTGCCTAAAAATGATCTTTAGCGACAATTAATTAACGGTAATAGTTTAATTGTCACTAAATATTTATTTTTAGCGGCAGTGCTTTGTATACGTCCATAAAGCTTTTAGCAACATTAGATCCAATGATAATTAACTAGTATCGGTAAATACTTTAATACTTTTTTGTTAATGTGTATATTTATTGCTTCTAAAAAAGTCATTATTATAATTGTGAAATTGTGATGGTTGATGATAATGCTCGTTATAATGGTTGGTAGTATGGATAGAACGGAATGATCGTAGTGGTGGTGAATGTGGCAGTAACAATAATAACGATGATACTAATTGACATAATTATAATGATGAAGATTATTTATTATAGTAAATGTGATTAGAAGTAGTGGTGCGTTAATGATTAACAAAAGTAATATTAATTGTGTTAGTGATAGTGATTGACGATTATGATAATAATAGTTATTAACAAAAGATAGAAATAATTTTTAACGAAAAATATATGGTCCGCTCCTCTCCCGTTAACAATGTGTTTTTTAATAACACAAAGAAAGGGATAGAGTCGAATAAGACAGTCAAATTATTGATGTGAAGAATATTTTGAAAAGGTGCACAAGGCCCTAGACTTAAACATGGGCTGTTTTGTGTATTTTTTTTTATTTATTTTTTAAAATAAATAAATAAATAAACGTGGTTGGGTATTTTCAATCTATGAAGTGTGGGCCATTCATTGCTTAACTGATTACTTGGAAAAAATTTTGGGGCCCATCTTAAGGCCTAATGGGCCGGGTTGTTTTTTATTAGATGGCGATTGGTATAAATTTATAGGGTGTGTTTGGTACGAAGGAAAATGTTTTCCATGGAAAATGTTCTCCTAGAAAATGTTTTCCTGGAAAACAAGTAGATTTTGGACTTATTTTCTCATGTTTGGTTGGTGAGTAGAAAACATTTTTTGAAAATGATTTTTAGTGTTTGATTTATGAATGAAAAATATTTTTGAGGAACATCTTTTATTTTTACTAGAATACAAAATAATTTATGAAATTGAAAATATTTTTTAACAA
>NC_028645.1:6470034-6528992 GCF_001406875.1 Solanum pennellii
AGGAGCTTAAAAATAAAAATTTAAAAAGTTGAAAATATTTTTAAAAAGCAAAATTAATTTTTTGGGGAGTGGGTGGTGTTGGGGGAGGGTGGTCAGAGATCGGGTGAAAAAATAAAAATTTGAAATTGAAAATACTTTTTTTTTAAATTGATGTTTTTCCCCAAAAAAATGTAATTTGAAATTGGATGAGAGTTTTGGAAAATGTTTTCCTTAATTTTTGAAGGGAAGTCATTTTCCTTAATTTTGAGGAAAATGAGTTGATTTGGAAAACATTTTCCAAAACTTTTGCCCCAACCAAACATAAGAAAATTGGAAAACATTTTCCAGAAAATGTTTTCCTTCATACCAAACACACTCATAGTATATATTCTATTTTATTAAATTATGTAATAATAAAAATTGCATTAGCTTGATATAAATATTTGGTGTGGATAAATTTTATCCGTATTTGCAATTTTCATGAAAAAACATTTTGAGACAAAAAATCCATTGATAAGTTAAGATCATATATTATTAAAATAGATATAAATACATATATATGTACTTTTTCTTAGTTATCACACATAACAAGATTATATATTTATAGCATATCTAAAGAAAAGGCCAATGTGAACGAACAGTTAGGAATGTCTACGACTTTTTTAAAATGGAACAAATTTATACTACTTAGTTATTCATCATATCTATAGTTTGTTATAATTTCAATCAGTGGTGGGGTTAAGATTTTCAATAAGAGGCTTCAAAATTCGTAGAATAGACACACGGAGCAGCCAAAGAGGGTTCGACATCTACTATATATACATAAAAATATTATTTTAACCATATATAAATAGTTTAATTTTTCATCGAAGGGGTACAGATGAACCCCTTTGTACCAAGGTGGCTCCGCCCCTGATTACAACTCACGACTAGCATTATAAATTAATTATATGGACTTTTGAGTTGTATAATTAACCACATTTGTATATAATTCACAGAATATACAAATACATATGTATAATATACAATTATCTAATCAATATACATATACAATTCACCTCTCTCACTCTCTGCCTTCTCTCGCTCGTCTCTCTCCTCCCTTTTCCAATCTCGCTAGCCTCTCTCCTCTCTTCCAAGTCTCGTTTGCTTTTTATACAAATGCATATGTATAATATACAATTATCTAACCAATATACATATACAGTTCACGTCTCTCTCACTCTCTGCCCTCTGTCGCTCACCTCTCTCCTCCCTTTTCCAATCTCTCTCTCCTCTATCCTCTCTCTCCCGATCTCGCTTGCCATATATACAAATACATACGTATAATATACAATTATCTAACCACTATACATATACAATTCACATTTCTCCCACTTTTTGCTCTCTCTCTCTCTCTCACCTCTCTCCTCTCTCGTCTCTCCTAGTCTCTCGCCTCTCTCCTCCATATAACATGTAGCTACGAATTGTAATTATCAAACTATAGCTGTGGAGAATAATTAGGCTACTTTTTAGTGGCTATATGTGAAAGTTTTCCTTTTTAAAATAATGAAACATTAATTTTTTAGCTTTGAAAGTATGAATTTGTCTAACATAAGAAAACTAAATGATAATACTCATGTTTACAGACCAATTTAATTAATCAAAATAAATTAATATATGTTTATTTATTGAAAACTTGACTACAATAGAACACTAAATAAGGAATATAATGGTACATTTACCTAATGCCTTAAAGAGACAAACTCTAAATATGATCAGATATAAATAAAAACGGAGGGAACATCTTGTAAAACAAAATTAAAAACTAATAATCAGTTTTCTCGAAGAATAATTCACGCATTCGTTGACTGTCAAATTATTTCTGTTAATTTTGATGGTCAATGAATTTATTTATTTTCTTAAAAAAGATGATTTTTTTTTTAAAATTACTCAATTTTTATGTGCACTTGTCAATAACAACGAAAAAGATCTTTATATTCCAATATAATATAAGCATGAAATGTGAATTCCAAAAAAGGGAATAAAAATATTTGAATAGCAAAAATAGAAATAACATAAATTATCATCAATTTAATTTTCCAATTTGTCACTTTAAACCTCAATAATAATTTTTATGTTTACACTTTTACCATATATAGAATATGTGAGTTTTAAGATAAATGAGTTTGGTGTCTATAAATATGTAAAATTTATAGTGTTGATGTGTATAATTCGGTATCTTCTATTTTTTGCTGAACAAGTGAGATTTTTAAATTGAATTTTTCATTAGACTCTTTTTTTTGGGGGCTAAAATTTACGTATTTGACATAGATTTTATTTCCTTCTTAAGAATGTCGAGTTCACACTTTATTTTGTTTCCATGCCCTTTATGTAACCAAATGATTCCCTCTAATCAAGACTTTATGAATCATTTTCAATCTCATCCAATGGAGCTACAACAACATTGGTACAAAATGAGACTATTATCTCAACAAATAAGAGAAATATCGACAAATGATGAGAGTCAGATATTTCGAGTACCACTGAATCATCATTATCCAATGAGAAATAACAACGTTGGCCAATGTGTGCAAACATGATGAACAATCAACAAGAAGAAACGATGGTCAAGTTTCAAATTTAAGAATTACACAAAATTCTTCTGTGGTTACAAGACCTTTGATAGATCAATTGGATGTTCCTATCCAACGGGAACTTAATGTTGATGATGAAAATGACAAGTTAAACCTAACCTTAAGTCTTTGAAAGCAAATGTATCTGTGTCCAAGGGTTGGAGATTTAATTTTTCTTCTTCTATTTTAGCCTAATATGAGCTCTAGCAACATTGTTTAAATATTTTAAGATAATTCTATTGTCCTTTTTCCATTTCAATTCTCTTATAAAATGTTGTTAGTCTTAACTTAAAACCCATGAATATTTTTTTTTTATCTACACATGTTAGATTTTACCCCCACAAAGCCAAAATGATTTTTTTTTTAACCTACACATGTTAGGATTTATCCCCACAAAGCCAAAAGTTTGTATGAGAGTTCTTTAATAATTGATTGGTACCTAACTAGGCTAGGCCTTTTTATCGGAGATTCTGTCAAGGTATATTGTTGATAATCGAGGATATTTGTTACTTGTGGTTTACTATATATTATTGTGATTGTGATTGTGTTAGTGTGACTAACTATTAACTATGATACCATACTTAATACATGATATTCACTGGTAGACTTAGATATCACGTCTTGTATATTGACACAATTATGCCTAGCTAGTACAGGGATGTCCATATGTGATTGGTTCGGGTACCATACCATTACATACTAACGGTTGGTACAAGTACCACGCCGGATACATTAATAGTTTGTATTGCAAATTCCATGAAAAAAATTGAAGATATGTACTCCTTCGTGATGTAATTTTGTTATATAATGATTTTCTGAATGAAGTAAATTTATTTATTGTGTTATATTTATCACATGTTTGATTCCTGGACTTTGGGGTAGTGTATTTAAATGATGGGGTAGTCCAGAATTGGATAGTAAATATCTTATTGATGTTTTAGAATCCTTGATGGTCTTAGGAATCATGTTAGAATGCTGGAGATCTAGCGTATCTTTGTATGATGCTGTAGAGGATTTAGAGAGTTCCTGATATCGTTATTAAGCTATCAAAAAGGTGTGTTTAAATGATGTTACGTGTATGAATATGCCTCATGTAGATGTAGGTCACGATATTGACAAGGATTTTCACTTATGCACTGTACTGATTAGTCTAGGACAAATCTTATAATGGGGATTTAAGTCTAAGGTAAATTTAGTAAAAGTTTTACTAAATTGGTCAAGAGCCATTGTATTGGTAAAAGATCTTGAAAGCGAGTAGTAGACAGCTAAATAGAAGTAGGAGATACATTTCGTTGAGGAATTAGGGGAAAATATAAGATACATCATATAATGAACAGTATTGGCCAAATATCAATGGTAGTCAAAGACTACAAGAGCAATTTGAGACCATAGAGACTAAAAGTAATTCGAAAATGATCCTGCAAAACTTGTCTATATATAAGCTACTTGCATCTGTACTAAAAGCAATTACAAATTGGAAGTTGAGAGGATGTACAGTTGTAATAGATCTTTGATTCTAAATGACAATGAATGGTTACTCAAGGTTCATCTGTATCACTTCCTCCCAGTTGAGCATCTTCAAGTATTGAATAGTTGCTTCCATCTGGACCCAAGATCTTAAACCTAGAACAAAAAAAAAACACAATTAGGTAATTTGAACAATATTTGGTTGAAAGCTGGAAAGAAAGTTGTTAACAAGTATTTGGATGGTCAGGTTGTGTTCACGACTCAGTATTGTGTGCGTTCAAACGATCAGACACCAAATGTAAGATGAAAGAAACACTAAAATACCTCTCAAGGATGAACTTCCCTTCCTTGTACTTTTGGTCTCTCTCTTGCGCAGCTTCCTGAAATTATTCAGTTGATATTGGTATAACATATCATAGGATACATAAAAAGTCCAAGACTATTGCACATAGTGAATAGGAGACTTACATATTTCCACCCCACAATAGAGCCACATCCCACACAGAATATGTCAACAACAGTGTGCATCCCAGTTATCATCATCCGCTCTTCTTTCTCTCCAAGAGTAACATTCACACTGCAATGCCAGTAAAGGAGTAGAACATAATAACACTCTTGCAAGTGGAAAGCATGTTATAGGATACAGTGACTAGGCACGTTTTCTGCAATTCCGCAATACATAATTCTAGATATGAGTTTGGCTTTCTATTAGAGAGAGGATAGAAACATTCTAATACTTCAAACATTCAAGCAAAATCCCAGCAGAAAGAAGTATTTATACAAATTTATAGGAATTTAGTTTCCCATATTTAATCTCAACCTTCAAGGGCCCCCCTGCAATAGCATTAATAGAGTTGAGAAAATCCATCTGAAATAGTAGTTTATATTGAACACTTACACTTTATCAAAGAGGTAAGCCCTCCCATGCTTGCACTGAAATGCCTGGATAAAGAGTGAAAGGGCGAATTAGGATACATGCCTGAGGTTGTAAACAGATAATACACGCCAGAAAGAATTACAATACAATCCAGCCAGTTTCCGAATAGTAGCATGAAGACAACATATACCAGAATCCAGCAATAGTACCACTCACAACAATTATAGATCATAAAATTCACTATGTAACCTAATATGTAACAACAAGAAGCAATTAACCAACCTTGGCTCACCACGCATATAGTCAACTCCTCTCAGGCTGAGTGGTAATGCTTTTATATGAAATAGCAGATTGCTCTACTTATAATACAGAGAAAAAGAAAAAGAGAAAGAGGTTGGTAAGTGTAATGAAGGATATTCAGTCTTGACAGATATACTGCATAAGGTCATATTTCATTCATCATGTATAGTGTAGTAAAGATTTAACTTTTAACAACAGATTTCCAGATTGATCCTTTATTTAGTCATTACATCTTGTACACATCAGTCAGAGATTTGCATTGGCAGGCTACTATGGTACATCTGAAGAAGTTTCTAATAGCAAGAATACAACAACATATGTAGTGAAATCCCATGAGTGGAATATGGGGAGACTAGAGTAAACGCGCACCTTACCACTACCTCGTGGAGGTAGAGAGGCTGTTTCTAAAAGACCCCCGGCTCAAGTGCAGTAAAAGTACAAGTTAAAAGAAGAAGAAAACTTAGCAACTAATAAGGAACACAATGCATAGCCTACAAGAAAGGAATAATAACAACAATAAAATAGTATGATTACCAAAAAAATAAAAAACAACCGATGGCGGTAGATATCAAAAGCAAAAACTGCTAGAATACGGCTAGTACTGCGACAAACACCAACAAGCCTAAACCCTCGAAAGGCAAGACAACACTCCACTGCCTACTAACCTTCTACCCTAATATGCAACCTCCACACCCTCCAATCTAAGGTCATGTACCAGGTAATCTGAAGTTGCGCCATGATCTTAGATATGTTGGACATACTACAACAAGCACCCTACATCCTATTCAAACCAATTTTTTTAAGGATACAGAACAAGGAAAGAATCATATAGCAGTACTATAAAAAATATTCTCTAACAATTAGTAACAAACTGAAAAGTCCAGATCACAACCCCCATAGTACAAACTATGCCTTAGTTTTCTAGACAAAAAAACACAGTAAGATATTAACTGTCAATTTATAGTCTGACAGAAAAATTAGTTATTTATAGGAAGCAATAATCTACAGCAAACTTATGTCAGACAACCTAATGTAGGAGACAACAAATCTTCAGCAGGCCTCATTAATCATGTCCATTCCGGATATTATCAAGCCCGAGATATCCCAACAGACTAACTAAACTCAGAGCCAGAATTTCAATCATTGAAAGCTTTAGTTTCAAACTCCAGAGAAAACATTATAACAAGACTTCAGTTCAAATTTGACAGCACAAAACAGACTTCATATTGGTTACCCAGCTTCCTCTTAGATAGTTTGCATCTTCCATAATGCTTGTTCTAAATAAAAGAAATCCAGCTGAATATAATTTATTTCCATATATCAACTCAAAGTGAAAGAAAGGTATACAAATAGCATGCACATTACAAATTTTTGGAATTCAAAAGTAAAATGCATCCAATCCATCTAATATGGATGTATAATACTTGTGTGGGCATAGAATTGAAGTTATTAATTGGACTTCGCAGTATAGTAGAGAAAGATATCAGCTTGGTAGAGAAAACATCACTCAAACTTTAATGTTAGAGCAGGTAAATGAATTTGAATGATGAAAATTGTAACCTTTCAACAACAATTGCAAAGTTGTGTAGACTGTAGAATAATATTATTAGATGGTCTCAAACAATTTGGACATAACAAAAGAAATACCATGTAAATTTGAACAGCAGGGATAACCTACTAGGATTAAGACAATTAATATCCACACAAAGTTGAGATAATTTGGACAGCAGGGATAACTTACTAGGATTAAGACAATTAATACCCACACTAAGTTGAGATAAGGTACAGAAACGTTAGTACGATAAGGGATTTGGTAAAAACACATAATAAAAGATCAGGAGGCACAAAGTACACAATTTCAAACACCAAATGGATGGTGGAGAAACCAGAAAGACGGATGATCATTTCTCCACAAAGCTGACACCTATGCCAAAAGACAAAAATTAAGACCCTTGTATATGTATACTATAGATATTTTGCCACTAGCGAGCAAATTGAGACAACAATTTAATGAACCACCTGTAAAGGTACTTAGACGGAATACTCCCTTTCAAAACTAGACTGGAGGATATTTCAGAAGACAGGGAATAAAAGAGTTAATGAACCTGCAGGCAAGAAACATCACTGCATAGTTAAAAATTTATGACATTCCTTTCACTAGAAAGCAAATAAACTTTTCCAGACGGAACATAACCTTGAGAAGGAATTAGTCCAATCTTGCACCATCCTCAACCAGCTAGTTAGAGCTCAAGGCACTAGGATGCAATAACAGTGGGAGCAGGTAGATACAGCAGACAGGTGAACTAAAGAAGTATTCAAGCACTCCCGAAAAAATGAATGCTACTATAAGGACATGAATGAGTGCAACAATTATAACTGCTCCCCGCACTCTAAGACACCTAAATATCTCAGAAGTTCATGAACTAAGTCCTAAATGACGTCTGTTTCACACCCTCTGCCACCATATAATCCACAGGTTAAACGAACAAGAGCACCTGCTACTCATCAATCTTAACCATGTTTAGCTACCATTTTTCCCCAGTCCACACCCTGTGACCTGTTTAGATACTGAGAGTTCCAAGGGGGGAAGACATACTAATTTAAAGAATTAACTTCTTTCTCCATTCGCAACCAAGTTTCATGCAGCTACATTAGGCCTTGTACAACATATTACTTAGTCTAAAACCCGAATAAAGAGGACAATTCCTTCTAGCTGAAAAGTAACTATTCAACTATCACATATAAACCAACCAAATGTTGCAAAAATGAAAAACTCCACCTATGCACAAAGTATATTACTACAGCCCAACAAAATATTTATCAATGACCAAAAAATATGTTCTTTCTACTTATGATCATCACGAATTGAATTATAATCAAATCAATTTAAAAAAACAACAAAATTATAGGATTCAAATAGTCGATCCCAACTAATTTAGGTATTTAGACTTGATGCCTAACTCCACTACTGAAGCCTATCATATCATGTTACATATAACATAAACAACAACAACAACAACAGCATACCAAATAAAACTAAGTTCACGAGTGCCGCAAATCAAAGTAGTTATATCGTACATGAATAAAAAAGATAAAAAGCGGTACCTTAGAAATAATGTGATCAGCAAGAACCAAATGAGTTTTACAGTACTTGCAACTGTAGAAGTTTCCTTCAAGAGTGATAACAAAAAGTCTACCCATCTTCTTCGATCAAACTAAAACCCCTTAAAAAAAACAAAGTTAGTGTTAGCAAAATCAAGAAAAACCCAAAAATTGATCAAAATAAGAGTAACCCATTGCAGAAAAACAAATAAAATTTATAGTATTACCTTTTGCAGCAGAGAAGAAAGTAATCGACCAGAAGAATTAAGCCAAGTGTTATGCATATATTTATATCTGCCAAAAAAAATAAATTCATAAAACCCAATAGGAATTAAACTCTTTTTCTTTTTTTTTCTGTGCAATTTATTATCTGGCCCCTCGTCGTTTCATATTAAATCGAGACCTAAGGGGTAATTATTATTCTTTCGGTTTAATTTTTTTTTTAAAGTCAAATAATATTGTATATCATAAAAGAATTTGAAAGTTATATTATTTTTAATATAATTTTTAAATATTTAATTTTAAAATATCAAATTTATATAATATAATTTAGCTTTAAAAATTAGATTAATTTTCGAAAATTGATAATTAAAAAATAAAATGAGTAACTAATTTAGTGTACACATTCTCTTACATCAATCAATACTATGACTTTAAATCGATTATACTAAATAATGGCGGAAAATATGAATGTGAAGAGTGCAAATAAATACACTTAATCATATACAAACAAATTCATAAACAAACAAATACATGCACATTGATCATATTTTATAGTCCTTTGCATGTAATTTTTAAAAACAAAAGGACTGCTTATGCAACATTAACAGAAAAAATAATATTTTACCAAAAAGAAAAAACCAACAAATTAACAATTCTAGCCTCCTTAATATTATGCTCATACGAGGTTTTTTCATAAATCAAACAGAAAAATAAATATGAAAGATAGAATTTTAATTACTTTTGAACTATTCGAAATAAATTATTGGTACCTTCTGTTACTTTTTGGGATGAAAAAAATTCCTACAGTTATCTCAAGATATTATAAATATCCTTAAAACTACAAAAAATTTCAAACTACATATTATATTAAAATAATATAGCTACACTATATTTTATTTATATTTTATGGATGTATTTAATTAATAAAATAGCAAAATACAATTCACACCCATAAAAATTTTTATTTCCCACTTTTCACGCTTTCTCTTATCTATTTTCACTATTTCAGCCTTCTTTCATTATCTCTAATTCAAATTCTTTATCTCCAAATCAATTCTGTTATTCCTAAATCAATTTCATCTTTTAGTATGGTCCATAAAATCACAGATTTTTTGTCTATCAAATCC
Source organism: Solanum pennellii (assembly GCF_001406875.1). Taxonomy (NCBI): domain Eukaryota; kingdom Viridiplantae; phylum Streptophyta; class Magnoliopsida; order Solanales; family Solanaceae; genus Solanum; species Solanum pennellii. The sequence continues at coordinate 6,479,721 of NC_028645.1, forward strand.
TCACAATCAATGAATTTGCTTAATTTTCGGTGATTAATTATTGTTGAGTTTTAACAAGTATCTTCTAATCCCCATTTTTTTTCCTTTTTTTTTCTTTGAAGGTTTTATAAAATTTTACGTTATGACATATTATTTTTTTTGCCTTCATTTCTCTTAAAGGTAATAAGGTTGAAGTTGGAGGTTGTATTCAATATTGCTATGTCGGAATCAATACCTTCTATTGTATTTGAATACCTTTACACTTTCCAAATTAGAATGTAAAGGATATACCTTCCAAATTAATATATTGTGGCACACATATAACCATTGAATATTTATAGTGTGGCATACAATTACACTTTGAATAACTTCTATTGTTTTTGAATACCTTTACATTTTTGAATACCTTCTAGTGTATTTAGAGTTATGTTGTCATTTTGTTTTCTGAAGATGACTGTAGTAAGATGTAGTCATATGAATGTAGTGTAAGTTGAACAAGTAAGTTTATGTGGAGGATATACTTTCAAAATTAATTTAATGTGGCATATGTATAACCACTAAATACCTTCTAGTATATTCAGAGTTATGTTGTCATTCTATTTTCTGAAGACGACTGTAGTAAGGTGTAGTCATATGAATGTAGTGTAAGTTAAACAAGTAAGTTTATGTGGACAGTGGCGGATGTAACTTCAAAATGAATATAACGTGGCATATGAATAACCACAGAATATTTACAGCGTGACATACCGTTACACTTTGAATACCTTCTACTATATCTGAATATCTTTACATTTTTGAATACCTTCTAGTGTATTTAGAGTTATGTTGTCACTTTGTTTTCTGAAGATGACTGGTGCAAATGTTGTCGTTCTCTTAATATACTTTAAAAAAAAAAAATATCCTATTTACCAAGTAATGTATTCCTATCAGGGATTGTGGGATATATTTGCTAGCATTTGCAGAGTACCTAAGTGAGGGTAAAGGTATTCCAGCTCAATACCTTGATTCTAAATTACACTACATCAGATACGACACACTATTATGGGAATATGCAACGAAGAGGATGAAAGAAGGGGTTGTTAGCAAGAATGAGGCACCACAATAATCAGGCACCCACAAAAATCGATAATAGTCAACTTGTTAGGATTGATTAGTTTCTTGACCTAGTTAGTTTTGAACTTTTATCTTATGGTTAAAACTAATATTATTAATTTTTTTGTAAAAATTTATCAACTCTTCTATTTATATATGATCATGTTGCTTTACTGTTTTGATAGCTACTTTGTTAAATTTTTTATTGAAAAAAATATTGCATATAATGGTAGGAAGAGATGGATGCATATATGTATAAACACTTGGATATCTACTTTTGATAATTAATCTGTTTAGCTGTATGTATTTTTTTATCAACATATTCAATAGTATGAATGTATGCTAGAGTCCTTTTTATGTCAAAATATACGAAAGTATTACTATATTTATTTATTGTCAATTATTACTTAAAGAAATTTGAATACTTACATTTTTAATAATGATAAATATATGATAAATGTTGATAATAATTACACTATTATATGTTTTTAAAGTGATCTATATTATACACCAAAGTAATATGTAAGCGTTTACATATTTTTGTAGGTTGTGTGTTATATTAATCAAAGTACATGTTTTATATATGTATTCATCAATATATTATCAAGTATAACTATATTCACATATTATTACTAGTTTGAGTGTGTCAATACATATTAATAATATCAAATTGAGTAGATAACATTCAAGTTAATTTATAATTAAGCAAGAAAACAGAAAAACATATATTTTAAAAGGCAAATAAGAAATTTTTATTCATTTATTCGGCATAATGATAATTAAGTAAAAGAAGACTTCAATAGTGGGATGTATCAGGTCCTATGTATTCCGTGTTGGAGTTTGACATGAACTGCCTATTATGACCACGTTGTCCACATGTACCACAAGAACTCGTACTCTTTCTTTAACTTAATTGACTAAATGACTTCTCCCGTTGCTTCTTTGGCCTTCCCGGAGGTCGCTTATATTTTTGTGGCAACACAACTTTAGTAACAATGTGTTCAGGTATATATATTTCATTCACTTTGAAAGAGGATATACATGCACTTTATATGTTTAGAATATTATTTCTGGCTTGTAGACTGAACAATATTCATGTGGAAGAATGTTTTTTTTGTTCAACACCCTTCTAACGCATGTGCCCACGATATTCCGTCAACTTGAAACCTGTTGCAACTGCAAGTCTTCTTTTCCAAACATATGATATAGGTCTTTCCTTCATCACTTATGAAATAAATGTAATCACTTGATGGGATAACCTAGAGTCAAAATTTTATTCGGAAAAGGGCCTAAAATACCCTTGAAGTATTGAAAATGGTACAAAATTACCCTCCATCCACCTATTGGCTCCAAAATGCCCTTTTCATCCACCTATTGGCTCCAAAATACCCTTGTCATCGACCTTTGGGTTCAAAATTGATCACTTTTTTAATTGTTTTAAAATTAAACTCTTTAAATATTTTTTAAAATACTTGGCGTTCAACTATTGATTATAATTTTAATTTATTAGTATAATTTATAAACCAACCCACTACCCACTCATTACTAACTAAACCTCACTCAATTAATGATCCAATTATAATATCAAAATCGTCATAAACACAATGAAATTATAGATTCCTGAAAATGACATCCAAAATTATTCGAGTCCGAATCGAAACCCCAATTTAATTTAGGTTGAGCCGCTTATTTAGGAGGACACTTTCTTTCAAAATTGAATTAGAAATTTATGATTAAAGGTAAACAAGTAATACATCCCGAATTAATTCACGCACTTTTTTTAAATATAATTTTATAAATATTTATGATTTGTTTTAAAACCTTTAATATATTATTTTGAAAAAAAGTTACCTATGAAGTATCATCACATAATTGAGACTTAAGAATAATTAAGATAAACATAGTTAGACTTTTAAGTTTATCGGTGATTTTTATTTAGCCACTTGAATGTATGATAATTTACTTCTATAATTTTTAAAAACACTCAATTGGCAGTAGCTTGCATTAATAATGTGACGGGTTTATTAAGAGGAATTTAATTAGTAATGGGTGGGTAATGGATAGATATATAAATTATACTAATAAGTTTAATTATAACAAATAATTGAGCACCACGTATTTTAAAAAATATTTAAATAGTTTAAATATAAAACCGTTAAATAAGTGGTCAATTTTGAACCAAAAGGTGGATGACAAGGGTATTTTGGACCCAATAGGTGGGTGGAAAGGGTATTTTGGAGCCAATAGGTGGATGGAGGGTAATTTTGTACCATTTTGAATACTTTGAGGGTATTTTAGGCCCTTTTCCGAATTTTATTTCATTTATACATTCTATACGAAAGTATACATACATCAAACACTTAAATGAATGAATACATAATCAATTGAATACGAGAAATATTATTTTTTTCACAAAAAAATAAGCTTTCATTAATATACATACAGTCATAAATTAGAATACGAAGCATATTCCTTCAACGCTATCCTGTCAATGCTATATTCAACATAGCAATCTTTACTCCATTTTCTGAAATGTCGGGTCAAAACAGTGATGGTAACCATTGAATTGTATTTTTCTTATTCGTCAATTGAAGAAGAAAGAGCAAACATAATTTTTATTTTTAAATAGATAAGAATCCTAAAACGTAGTGGTCAGTTATATACTTAAAGTGCCAAATTAGTGGGTTTAAGGGCTGAAAAAAAACCTTATCAGTTACATTAACTAATTTATCTTATTTAATGAAAAATTAATTAAAATATATTATTGTATTAAAAACACAACATATATATGGATATAGCCATTTTATAACACAAAGTGTAGCTATTATTTTTAAATTTGATACTATAGCTATTTCAATCTAATAACACTAAAAATAGTTATTTATGTAAGTTATACTATCCTTAAAACTAATCGCTCAAATTTTTAATGATATGACAAGTTATGTATATTGAATATTTTAAATTAATTTAAGTTATTTTAATTTATGACATAAGTATGTATGTCATTAAGTTGATGACTAATGTGCATACATCATAAACTTAATCACCAAGTATTAATTTCCTTTGCCTCCAAATATAAATTTCCTTTGTCTCCAAGTAATGTTTTTCTCTTCTCCAAGTTTCAAGGCCTAAACTTTCATACATGTAAGTTGATGAAGTCTTTGAGGAAATGTAACTAAGTGAAGCAGTAAGACTAAGCCAATTTTCAAACATTCTCTTTGACTTGATGTCCCTAATTACTTATTTATTTTTAAGTTGATATACCTATTCAGAAAATGATTATTAATATAGCGAATTTATAATTTTACCTCTATTAATTATAAATGAAAAGAAAAATTAAAAATTTTCAACAAGTTCTATCTTTTTCCAAATTAATTAATTGAGGGTATACTAGGTAGAAATGTTTTGTCCTTTTTTGATTTGTCAAAATGGATAAGTAATTAGGAACAATTAAAAAAGAAAATGGACAAATAATTAGAGGTAGAGGGAATAGTGTTTATTATTTGTGTGATTCATGTATCCTCTAATTACTTAGAGAAGACTTATTTTAATCGTGGGAAAATATTTCACATTGTTGAAATAGTTTCTTAGGACAGTGTCTATTATATATATATATATATATATATATATATATATATNAGCTTAAAAGAACGCAGCAGCGAGGGACAACCCGCCCATACAGCCAGCGGGGAGGATGGCACTACTGGCAAAGACCGTCTGGCGAAACCGCCGCAGGCGCGAAGCGTGGTAGGCCTGCGCCGGGGGAGCATACCATAGGGAGGAAAGGGAGCCCGGACGGTGGAAGAGCCAGGGGAGGCCGGGTCATTTGACGGAAATGGAAGGCTTTTCCCTATTAGAGAAGGCCCTATGGAGTAAGGGGAAGTGGATGAATTCTTGGAAAAAGAGGGAGCGAGCCTGTATAAAATAGAAAATGAAATAAAGAAAATTCCATGAATAGATAGAGTCAACGGTACGACAGACAGCGCTGCCTACACGCGAATTAGCTTCCGAGGTTGAGCAGTCTCAATTTCACTACAGGATTTGCGAATGAATGCTGGGCGGGGCCACCTCGAATGGCGTGAGCCGCATGCGGGGAGACCCGCACGTACGGTTTTTAGGGGGATCTGGTCGAAAAACCGGCCGGCGCCCACCCGACTAGAGGGACTGAGAAATTAATTGAGTACAAAACTTATCTTCAAGCTTTNGCTGGGCCACCTCGAATGGCGTGAGCCGCATGTGGGGAGACCCGCACGTACGGTTTTTAGGGGGATCTGGTCAAAAAACCGGTCATATATATATATATATACATATATATATATATATATCTATTATTGTTATAATATTTATCCTAATTCTTGTATTATTATTTTGATACCATAATTTCTCTATCTGTTATATTTTTCAACAAAGCAAGACTAATTTCTCTGCCTAAGCGTTACCAATTAAAATTCCACTACATAATGAAATCATTGACCCAATAATTAATATAGTTAGAATCTTAGTTGACACTGCTTAGATGAAATTAATGACCCCATAGTAGAGCTAAAACTATCCATTCTTTTAGGATACCTAGGATTTATATTATAGTCGATATCAAATATAATAAGAAATATATTGTAAAATAATAATTTTAAAAAAGCATGAAAGTATGATTTTATCTAAAGCGGAGTCTTTTAATAAAAGACAAAAAGTTCAAATAAAATTATTAAGGCCTCCATGCTTTAAATGTAGCATAAATTATCCTTATAAACTACTAATAATAGTCATATTTGTCCTTATATTTTCACAAATAAGTTATATATATCTTTTGTTATATTTTTCTACATATTTGTTCTTTTCATTCAATTTTAGGATCATATTCATCATCGTACTCCAAGACAAAATGATATGTATCCCTACGGAGTTAAATTTCATATCTTTCAGTATATTTATCTTTACCGCAATAAAATCTTCATTTTCCACCTTAATTTATGTGGAGCTTACATGACATTTTTCGTTTCTGATAATTATATTTACTAATTCATTTAAACTCTTTTAATCCACCTGTCCAATCCACTCAAAAATTTCATTATTCTTTCATGGTGGATAGTGGATACAATTTCACTACTCAAATATCGTCTAAATCAAAACCCAATTTAGTGGTAGGTTCTCAAGAAAAATAATAATCTAAAAGTGAAATGTATTTACATTCTCCATACTTAAATACTTTAACTTATATAAACTGATGTTAAAAATAATTTCACAATATAAATTTTACTTTAACAAGATCTTCATCAGTTATTAGGATAAACCCTTTCTAATTTTGGCTGGTGAGGTTAATTAGTGATTATGGACTAGATTCTAATATTTTAGGATAAGCCTATTTATAAGCAGTTTTATTAGTTCAAATTGAAGTAGCAAAAATACAAAAAGTGCAGCAGTTTTTCATCTCTTTTGCACTGTTTCTTGTTTACTTTCTCATTTGATTTTTTCAATTGTGGCTGTTTAATTAGATAAATCAAATAATTCTCTAGAAATAATAGGCTGTTTCCGAAAGACCCTCTGTACAAGTGCAAACAAATCCATGTACAAAGGAGACAGTGTCGAGAATATAGCAAATAACAAGGTAACAGTGCAAAGTCATGCCCAAAAGGAGCTGCAAACAACAATACAATAATGTGATAGTCGAAAGTTGAAACATTTGATTCTGTATAAAGAACAATGATTATGCAGGCTATAATACAATTGAAATCAATCAAATTGAAATCTATGATATACTCAAAATACAATTAGAAAGGTGTTAGGCTCTTTGGTGTCATTCGATCAACTTTACCAACCCGGTGAGGAGGCCACACAACATGGGTAACCCTTCCGCGAACCAAACCAAGAGGGATCTGAAAAAGAAAGTTTTTTCAAGTCAATCAAACTAATCAACTGAGCTAGACGAAAGCTTATTACAAACACAGATAAGCTCACACTAACATTCTCACTCTCAGAACTCCATTCGTTCTCTCCTTTCTTACGCACCACATAAGATATAGCATTGACAGGGTATAATCTATGTTTTACTTTAGGATATGGAATGAGCAAGTAACTTTTGGACAAAACAAGTCCAAAAGATCAATTTATTCATATGCAAAGGTAGGGATCCTAAGTTTTCATCCAAGAAGCTGTATGTTCGCTGGACACATAATCTTAAGACACACGTACTAAGCGATTCATCAAAAGTAGAATGAACATAGATATAAATCACCAACTCTTCACACAAACGGGAAGTTTAACACTTCATACTAGGATGTCCAAAAGTTAAATTCACCCCTTCACAAGTGAGTAGGAGGCAGGGTCAAATAATGCAGCATTTAGCAATTTATCCCAATATGATTGCCAATTCTATTGATCTTGTATGTCAACTACATTAGCTAAAGCGTCTTAACGTAACCTTGTATTAACTTTACAAAGTATATTGGATTCTTTCGATGTTAAATTCCTCTTCATTAGCAAGAGAATATGGAGTATTATGTAACGTACAGGGCCAAAGGATCTTGAGTCCAAGCTCCACGCCTGATTGTCACCTTCAACCCAACAATGTCCTTCAGGGATCACTACTGCATCATAAGGGGGAGTACTGACCAAGTCACCTGGTAAGGCTGTTATTCTCTTTATATTTTTCTCTTTATGATTAGTTGGAGAGCTGAAATGAAGGACAATCACAAATCAAACAATAGTGCAAAAGATGGTTAAAGAAAATTATAATATATTTAATTTCCAATTAACAATAAAAACATTAACTTATTTATAAACTGGCATCTGCTCTAAACTCAGAAACAAAATAAGGAGGTGTCCACATGGACTATAATATTGAATTTTGCTGGCACAATTTATCAAAGACCACTTGAATTATAGAATACAACATCTAAGAAGTATAATATCAGATGACCTGATACTTAGGCTTTACCACTGGTTGAAAAACAAATATCTCACAAGTCGCTGCTTAGAGAGGACTTCGAGAGGGCCGTATAAGGATGGGAAGGGCCAAAATATCGAACAAAAGCTGATTACTGACAAAAAGATAGTTTTCCAGGTCAAACAGGATCTGAAATCCAGCACAAGTTACCAGTGCTCAACAACTGAGTGGAAGCAGGACATCTTGATTGATATATTATTTTTTTTCCAATGACACCAAGAGCATGACATTCAAAGAAGAACAATATGTGTTAGAGGCCCTTAAGGTATTACAAAGTCGAGTTTCTAATGCACTTTACTCTTTCAAGAATGAAAAACGAGTATTAGTTGAGGTGCACGCAACCTGGCCCGGACACAACGGTTATCAAAGAAAAAAGAACAAAAAATGAATATTCCACCAAGAAGGTATTAAAAACAACAGAGCTTTTGATCTTTCTTTCGATTTATCTTCAAGAGAAATTCTCCATAAAATCATAATATATATATGTATGCTTTTCCACTAGTAACTTTTCAAAGCCTTGGATTTGCTTTAGTCATACTAACTATGGATGGAAGAACATATACTCAATTCAGAGAAGTTTTTTAGTAGCAGGAGATGCCATTGAAATCTATGAACAAGATGTCATTGAAAATCTATGAGCTAGTAACACCAGCTATGTCAAGAGAGTAAAACATAAAGTATGAAACCCTATTCTCTGTCACAATGGGACTTATCATTAAAAGTAAGGTATCCAAATCAGCAAATACGATATCTAAAGACAAAAGTCGGGAATTTTGATGTACAACATTGGAACCAAGAATATCTATTCCATGGTCAGATGCAGTATCAAACCTTCCAAAATGAGAAGTGTGGACCAAGTATATTTCTCATCCCAAACAGTACAAACATATTTGTAAGGTCCGAAAGTCTTAACAATTAAACTTGACTAACCACCTATGATAACATCCACAAGTAACTTAAGTCATACTCCAACCAGGTTAGTAAATGATATCTTGTGGGGACTCTCTAAAACAGCTGCCACACCCGTGTCGGATCCTCTAAAAATGCACTACTTTTGGAGGATCCGAACCGCACTCATTGACTCTTTTGGAGAGTTCGAGCAGCAACATAGAGTGAATCAACAAAATCTTTAAATAAGATGTAGACCAGTCAAGCGGTTACTTGAGTCAACAAAAAAACAAGCTTGGGGTAGCTTGTCAAGAGTTACCTGAAGACAACCACATCGCCGAGGGAAAACTTGTATTTTTCTAGGCAAAGCTTCTCCACTACAACAAAGTCACCTGCACCATAATGACTAGCTGATAGTTTCATCCATGCAGCAGCACGAAACTTTAAGAACATAAAAGAGATAAAAAAGAGTAGTTACGAGTCAAGGATCTCATGGAACTGTCATCATGTGGATTAAATGTAGGAGACATTGAAATGCCACCAACAGGAACAATACTAGCATAACGATCAGAGATGGTAAGGCCTATGAGCCCAAAGGTGAAATAATTCTTAGTTAAATTCCAAATGAAATTCACAGTTCCCATATTCCGCCTAAATCATCTGCCACTCTGTTCAAACCCAAGAAGATATTTTAAAAAATCAGCAAAGATGTCTTTCCAAAGTAAGCATGTAATCAATCCTATTTCAAAATATGCAGTGCTTAACAGTGTGAAAGACTTCAATCAACTTCTCATCAATCCCAAACTAGTCAGGATGAACCCCTATATCCATTCAGTCTGTTTAGGCCCATGTTATCCCACCCCACAAGAACAGCAATGTAGCAACTGCAATGTAATTTTGGTCCAACAGAAAGGAGCATATATTATCTGGCACCATGTGTGATGTATCTTAGCATGAATCTAGCGCTAATTAATCACTAGGAATTGAGCAAACCCATCAATATTTTTTCTAGAAAAAGGTTAAATCCACAGCTATTAACAGAAGCTTTTCTTATTATTATTTCTTCCTGAAAGGTAATAACTTTTACAACTAGCTCCTACCCAATCCTCTAATAGACGCCTGCTGAATAACAAATACAATCAAAATAATTGAGCGTCAGCTATATAACTCATCTTTATGCTCCCTGCTCTATTTAAGTTGTGTCTTTCTAGAAAAATTATTGCAAACATATCATAATAACTTCAATGTTGCATGAATTAACTAAATTGAGGGGAAGTGTGAGACATACAGATGATATAGAGACGCTGGAGAAGAGAGAAAGAAACAAAAATCGACGAAAGCTCCGGCAGCCGATGATGGCTATCACTGATGAAGAATGACGGTAGAAGGATAGACCGATCTGGGCCTATTATGGACTCTAAATGGGCCTGCCAAAGCCAGTGGATTGGTTTGCTGGGCTTGTGTCAACAAGCATATCAACTAACACAATCTCTACATTAAAGTATAAAGAGAAAAAAAAAAAGTTAAAAGATAAATAATTCAAACAGTTACTTTTTAGTACTATATTTATTTCTACCTTAAGATACTATTAGGGAAAATAATTCTTCTCCGTGAATATTAGTCCAGGCCTGTAATTCTTATACTTAATCGACCTTTTTATTAGTTATATACTTATACTAGATGCGGCTAGCATGAGCCCAACAATTTGAAGCGGAGAATGATCAGCTAAATCAAATTCCAAATTAGTCCTTGCACTTCGGACAGTCTCACACATTTGACAATGAACCAGCAGAAAGCATGAAATTTTTATACATATATTGGACAAAGAATTTTTTATACACATATAGAGGACGCGATACATGTTTTTCATATTCTTGCCATGGGTTTTCATCAGATTTTGCTCTTAATGTGTATCTAACAATTTCTTTTGTTCTTTCACTTCAAAAATCTCTAACAATGCTTACAGATTTTTTGCGCTTCAACTTCTAGAGTGCTCCACTACTCTGCTACTGCCTACTCGTGTTGTTTACCACAAGTTTATTGGATTCCATTATTAATTTACCATCAAAACAAAGATTTCCTTAGGACGCGATGAGCACTGATCTTCGAGTTGCCAGCGCGCACTGAGCAGTGGCCAGTGAGAAGCGCTGCGCACAGAGATGAGAGTTGAGAGACAACCGGCTGCCGGGCTGCTGTGTAAGTTGTAACTTATTATTCCAAGTCGAGTGAGGACTGACGACTGACATAGAGAAATGGGATTTAGTGTCTGAGTTAGGGATTTTTGATTTTCAGTTTAGGGATTTCTGATTGAAATTTGGGCCTAATTTGAGTATGGGTTGTGGGCTATGGGCATGGGCTGAAGCAACCTACTAAGGGTGTAAAGAGGGAAACTTTCACATATACCCATTTAAAAATAGTCTATAGATATAGTTTGATAATTACAATTTATAGTTATATGTCATATGAAAGAGAGAGGCGAGCGAGACTGGAAAAGAGAGGGAGGAAAGAGTGGGAGAAAGGTGAATTGTGTATGTAAGTATATTATACATATGTATTTTGTATATATGACAAGCAAGAGTTGAAAAGGAAGGAGAGAGGCGAGCGAGATTGGGAGAGGTAGGAGAGAGGCGAGCGAGAGAGGTGAATTGTATATTTATATAATTGTATATTATACATATGCGTTTGTATATATGGAAAACGAGATTGGGAGAGGGAGGAGAGAGGCGAGCGAGAGAGGGAAGAGAGTGGGAGAGAGATGAGTTTTATATGTATATAGGTTAAATAATTGTATATTATACATATGTATTTGTATATTTTGACGAATAATACATATACAAACATGCTAATTATACAAACTCGTAGTCAGCTCACATAATTAATGTAAAATGCTAGTTGTGAGTGATAACATAATTTTCCCTAAAGAAAATGTATATATAATTTTGGTTTTTTTGGTTAATTGATTCTTTTAGCTGAAAATCGAAAAACTGAAATATTGAAATATGAAATCGAAAGCGAACGAAATAATCTTGAAATCAAAATTTTAAAACATCGTTCGGTCAATTTTTTCGATTTTAACCATATTATACCCCGTCCTAGCAATAGTGTATAGTTAGTGTGCATTTCTTATAACTTTTGGCTATTCTTTTTATGTAAATAAAACATAGTTACATTTACTGGGAAACTAATTACTTTATTATATACATTTGAAACTTTTCTTTTTTAAATTTTGTAAACAAATATTGCTTTGAATTTCGATAAGATAATGCAACTACCAAAAATGTTTGAACATTTTCATGATTGACGTAATTTTTATACTTGATGATTGGGAACACTAGTATTAACGATAATTAGTAAGTAAAGTATTGTGCAAGAAAACTAGTCATACAAACTGTTACAGTTCCTTCCTCTTTGTTACATCTACCATATCAGTTCTCATAGTTAGGTATGTTGCTACATTTAAGAAAATTGAGATTGTCGAATCTCCAAATGTGCATCTTCAAAAATAATTGGTCTAATTATTTTATCGTACTATTCTTACTAATTAATGTTTAATATTGGTCTTGAAAATGATTAAGTGGTTAATGCTTGGGGCAAATTATGAAGAAAAAAATTATTTTTTCTTGATATGTTGAAAGTAATAAGCAAAATTGAAATATCTATATTTGAAACGATAAACAAGTAAAATTAAAAGAAAAAAAATTTATTTATCAACGTACATCAAAAAATTGTATTATAAATATTTTTTAACTCCAAACTTAATTGAAAAATATTTTAATTTGACATTAAAATAATTTGTACAATGAAGGTGAAATTAACCAAATAACATAACAATGACCAAAATTAAACATTAAATCAAACATTCAACACCACTAATTTTGTGGTTTCCCAATATTATTATTATCATTTCCATTTCTAATGGGCCAATAATGAGCTCAAGGCCCAAAATAAACAAAGTAAAATTAGGTCAGCCCAAAACCAAAATCCACCGTCCACTAAAAAAATCAACACTAGATTTTCATTTTTGTTGCCAAACTTGAACAAAGGATCATCGTCCATATCTATGTTATAACTTCAACTGAAAATCCTATGAACATACAAATCATATATTTTCAACATAAAACAAAGACAAAAAATCTATGACGATTTAGCCTCAACTTAAACCGAAAGTCACAAAAATATTCAAATCTCATATCATCAACATGATGGAACAAATCTATGAGAAATACATACAAGTTTTCACATATTACTAACAAAACACAAATCTATTACAGATTTTCGCATCAATATCATACAATCTGAAACAAAATTCAATCTCATATAATCAACATGATGAACATATCTAAGAGAAATAGATACTAATTTTCACATATCAGTAACAAAACACAAATCTATTACCAGATTTTCTCATCGATCTAAAACAAAATTCAATCTCATATCATCAACATACAATAAACAAATCTTAGAGAAATACATACTCGTTTTCACAAATTTGTATCAAAACACAAATCTATAACCGGATTTTCGCATCAATATCATATAATATGAAACAAAATTCAACAAAATACATTAGATCTAACCTTTACTGAGCTTTGCTAAAACCCTGGCCGCGTATGGAGAATAACAACACAAACCACAAGTAGGGTTTCAAGTGAGGATGAAGGGACTTTTTACATCAGCTAGGGCCTGTGCGGCACTCTGTGTATGTGTAAATAAGTCCATTCATATTTGATTTGAGATATTAGTTAAAATTATAAGATTATTTTATTCCTATTAAAATGGTGGTGGGATGATTACTACTTTTTTTATATATATATAAAATTTGGCATATTTATAAAATTGTTATAAATCCATTAAATAAGTGGATAGTCCATAAAGTTAGTACATGAACAACCATTCATATTCACTAGGTTACATGAACCTTTTTGGATAAGTATGTATCTATTTATTATGATACTTAATATGGTGACCTTTGGAATGATTTCTCACTCTATAAATAGGGTTGTTCATTCACTATTGTAATATATACATATGAAACTTATATATACTTGAATAAAAGAAAGTCTTCTCCTACATCTATTTCTCTTGTCTTCTTCTTATAATCTTGATTTTACAACACGTTATCAGCACGAGTCTCTACCAGTTCAAGTAAAGACTTTCAAAGCCTCGGAGGTAAGAATTTCCTTTATTTTTAAATAATGTCTAATCTTTCTAAACTTGAATTTCTTGCTCTAGACATATCGGGAAAAAGCTATCTATCATGGGCACTCGATGCAGAAATTCATCTTAATGCGATGGGTCTAGCAGACACCATCCAAGAAAATAATCAAGCATCGAATCAAAACCGTGCTAAGGCGATGATATTTCTCCGTCATCACCTTGATGAGGGTTTGAAAATGGAATATCTCACTGTTAAGGATCCTCTGGTGTTGTGGAACAATTTAAAAGATAGATATGACCACCTGAAGTTGGTTGTCCTTCCACAGGCACGTTATGATTGGATCCACTTGAGACTTCAAGATTTTAAATCTATCAGTGAGTATAACTCTTCTATGTTTAAAATTATCTCACAATTAAAATTATGTGGAGAAAATATCACTGACCATGATATGCTGGAAAAAACGTTTTCCACTTTCCCTGCCTCGAGTATGCTTCTGCAGCAGCAATACCGAGAAATGGGATTTAAAAAGTATTCCGAATTAATCTCACATCTCCTTGTTGCTGAACAACATAATGATTTACTGATGAAAAACCATGAAAGTCGACCTACTGGTTCTATGCCATTTCCTGAAGTAAATACGGCAAATTTTCACCAATCTAAGCGTGAAAAAGGTCGTGGCCCCAGTCGTGGCCGTGGTCGTGGTCGAGGAAGAAATCTCAATCATGGTGATCGTCTTGCACTAAATAATAACATTCAACACCAGCAGTGTAAAAAGAAGAATGAAAAACATGACGTAGTGCAGAAGAAAAATTCAGACAACAAATGTTATCGATGTGGAGGAAAAGGACATTGGTCACGTACCTGTCGTACGCCAAGGCACCTGGTTGAGTTATATCAAGCTTCCCTGAAGGAGGTGAAAAATAACGCAGAAGCCAACTTTATCACGGAAGATACTGTTGAACCCATGCATCTAGATGTAGCGGATTTCTTTGAGAACCCCGAAGGAAAGATAGATCACCTGATAGGTGATGGGTCTGTGATAATATAAATATATTTCATTTTCGTCGTTTATATGAACTAGTATGAATATGTTTTCCTAGATTTGTAAATAACTAAAAGGTTGTGTATTGTTTTTGTTTAGTAATAATATTATAATGTTTATTTCTTTTATATCTTTTATCTTGAAGAATATATGGATACCTCAATGATCAATCATGAAGATATTTGTATAATTGATAGTGGAACAACGCACGCCATATTCAAAGATGAGAAATACTTCTCCTACTTGCTTAGAAGAAAAGCAAATGTTACTACAATTTCTGGTAATTCAAACTTAATAGAAGGCTCCGGAAGAGCTACTATATTTCTGCCTAAGGGGACAAAACTTGTCATAGAAGATGCTTTGTTCTCTTCTAAATCCCCAAGAAACCTGTTAAGTTTTAAAGATATTCGCCGAAATGGATATCATGTTGAGACAATAAATGAAATGAATGTTGAATACCTTGGTATTACCAAGATTGTCTCAAACCAGAAATATGTATTGGAGAAATTATCAACTTTATCTTCTGGCCTGTATTATGCAAAAATAAGTACGATTGAAGCACACTCTATCGTAAACCAGAAGTTTACTGACTTAAAGACTTTTGTGCTTTGGCATGACCGAATAGGTCATCCTGGATCAATAATGATGAGACGAATCATTGAAAACTCAAATGGTCATCCATTAAAGAACCTGAAGATTCTTACAAATGATGAGTTTTCATGTGCTGCTTGCTGCCAAGGCAAATTGATTACTAGGCCATCACCAATGAAGGTTAACATTGAATCCCCTCAATTTTTGGAACGAATACATGGGGATATTTGTGGACCTATTCACCCATCTAGTGGGTCGTTTAGATATTTTATGGTCCTAATAGACGCATCTTCAAGATGGTCTCATGTGTGCCTCTTATCATCTCGCAACCTGGCGTTTGCAAAATTATTGGCACAAATGATACGATTAAGAGCGCAATTTCCAGATTATCCCATTAAGACAATTCGTCTTGATAATGCTGGCGAATTCACATCCCAAGCTTTTGATGCTTATTGCGTATCGGTAGGGATAAAAGTTGAACATCCTGTAGCTCATGTTCATACTCAAAATGGCCTTGCTGAGTCATTTATTAAGCGCTTACAATTGATAGCAAGACCTCTACTTATGAAAAGTGAGTTGCCTACTACTGTTTGGGGTCATGCTATCTTACATGCAGCATCACTTGTTCGTCTCAGACCGACTCATTATAATAAATACTCCCCATTACAATTGGTATTTGGTCATGAACCAAATATTGCTCATCTTCGAATTTTTGGATGTGCTGTATATGTGCCTGTAGCACCACCTCAGCGCACCAAGATGGGCCCTCAAAGAAGGTTAGGCATATATGTTGGGTTTGATTCACCCTCAATAATTCGCTACCTTGAGCCATTGACGGGAGATTTATTCACTGCAAGATTTGCAGATTGTCGATTTGATGAAACAAATTTTCCGCAATTAGGGGGAGAGAAAAATAAACTTAAAAGTGAAATTGCATGGAAAGTTTCGTCATTATCTCATTTTGATCCACGCTCCCCTGTGTGTGAACAAGAGGTCCAGAAGATCATCCATTTGCAAAACATAGCAAATCAAATGCCAGACGCATTTACTGATTCAAAAAGGATAACAAAGTCACATATTCCTGCAGTAAATGTGCCTATCCGAATCGACGTCCCAAAAGGACCATCTACAAGTGTCATAGCTTCTGAATCACAAATACGCCTGAAGCGTGGTAGACCATTGGGTTCAAAAGATAAGAATCCTAGAAAAAGAAGTACAAAAAATGACACTACAAAAGAATTTCACGAAGAAATTCAAGATCTGATTAATCCTGATATTCCTGAAGAAATCAGTGAACCCGAGACTCAAGTAAATGAAGAACTCTCAATAAGTTCTTCTACAGGTGATGGGATAAGTTTAGATCGATCAAAAATCATAGTGGATAATGTTTTCGCATATGATGTTGCACTTAACATTATGCAAGGAAATGAGGATCTTGAACCTCTATCCGTCGAAGAATGTCGACAAAGACATGATTGGCCAAAATGGAAAGAAGCAATTGAATCAGAATTGAATTCACTTGCTAAGCGTGAGGTTTTTGGACCAGTAGTCCAAACGCCTAGTGATGTTAAACCAATTGGCTATAAATGGGTCTTTGTACGAAAAAGAAATGAGAGAAATGAGATTGTAAGATACAAGGCACGCCTTGTTGCACAAGGATTCTCTCAACGACCTGGTGTCGACTATGAAGAAACATATTCACCTGTTATGGATGCAATAACTTTTCGATATCTCATCGGTTTAGCTGTACATGAAAATCTTGAAATTCGTCTAATGGATGTGGTTACAGCTTACCTTTACGGTTCACTTGATAATGAAATTTATATGAAAGTTCCAGAAGGACTTAAAATGCCTGAAGCATGTAGTTCAAAATCTCGGGAAATATATTCAATCAGATTACAAAAGTCATTATATGGCTTAAAACAATCAGGGCGCATGTGGTATAATCGCCTCAGTGAGTACTTGATAAAACAAGGTTATATAAACGATGTCATTTGTCCTTGTATATTTATTAAGAAAACAACATTGGGATTTGTTATTCTTGCTGTTTATGTTGATGACATTAATCTCATTGGAACTCCAGAAGAGGTTCAAAAGGCAATTGAATATCTAAAGGAAGAATTTGAGATGAAAGACCTTGGAAAGACAAAAATTTGTCTTGGACTACAAATAGAATATTTAGTAGACGGGGTCTTCATCCATCAATCTGCCTATACTGAGAAAATCTTGAAACGATTTTACATGGACAAAGCACATCCATTAAGTACTCCAATGGTTGTCCGATCACTTGAAGTGAGTAAGGATCCATTCCGACCTCAAGAAGAGAATGAGGAACCTCTTGGTCCAGAAGTACCTTATCTTAGTGCAATTGGGGCACTTATGTATCTTGCTAATGCTACGAGACCTGACATAGCATTTTCTGTTAATTTGTTAGCAAGATATAGTTCTTCCCCTACACGAAGACATTGGAAAGGAGTTAAACATATATTGCGATATCTAAGGGGAACTAGTGATATGGGTCTGTTTTATACTAACAAAGATAGTGCAGATCTTGTTGGTCATGCAGATGCAGGTTATTTATCTGACCCACATAAAGCTCGATCACAAACAGGCTATCTGTTCACATATGGAGGTACTGCTATATCATGGCGATCTATGAAGCAGTCTATTGTCGCTACTTCTTCAAATCATGCTGAGATAATAGCCATTCATGAAGCAAGTAGAGAATGTGTATGGTTAAGATCAGTAATACATTCTATCAAAGAAAGATGTGGTTTGAAGTGTGACGTCAAGATACCCACAATACTCTTTGAAGACAATGCTGCATGCATAGCTCAATTAAAAGGAGGCTTTATAAAAGGAGATAGAACGAAACACATTTCACCAAAATTATTCTTCACACATGATCTCCAGAAGAATGGTGATATTGATGTGCGACAAATTCGTTCGAGTGATAATCCAGCAGATTTATTTACTAAATCTTTACCGGCCTCAACTCTTGAGAAGATGGTTCACAAAATTGGAATGCGAAAACTACCATCTGAATCGTGGTTTTTATCAGGGGGAGTAAAATACGCACTGTACTCTTTTTTCCTTAATCTAGGTTTTGTCCCATTGGGTTTTCCTAGAAAGGTTTTTAATGAGGCAGCAAATAATGCGTATCAAAAGATATGTGTACTCTTTTTCCTTCACTAGAATTTTTTCCCACAGGGTTTTTTTTAGTAAGGTTTTAACGAGGCACAATATCTATGGACATCCAAGGGGGAGTGTTATAAATCCATTAAATAAGTGGATAGTCCATAAAGTTAGTACATGAACAACCATTCATATTCACTAGGTTACATGAACCTTTTTGGATAAGTATGTATCTATTTATTATGATACTTAATATGGTGACCTTTGGAATGATTTCTCACTCTATAAATAGGGTTGTTCATTCACTATTATAATATATACATATGAAACTTATATGTACTTGAATAAAAGAAAGTCTTCTCCTACATCTATTTCTCTTGTCTTCTTCTTATAATCTTGATTTTACAACAAAAATATACTTTTTATGCTTAATTTTAGTTGTTATAGTTGGATTTGAAACATTAACTAATAAAAAATAATTGGTCTAACTATTTTATCGTACTATTCTTATTAATTAATGTTTAATATTGGTCTTGAAAAATGATTTAGAAATTAAGTGGTTAATGCTAAGGGCAAATTATGAAGAAAATAATTATTTTTTCTTGATATGTTGAAAGTGATAAGTAAAATTGAAATATCTATATTTGAAACGATAAACAAGTAAAATTAAAAGAAAAAAAATTATTTATCAACGTACATCAAAAATTGTATTATAAATATTTTTTAACTCCAAACTTACTTGAAAAATATTTTACTTTGATCAAAATCTTTGACATTAATATATAATAATATACATCCCAATAGTCAAGCGATAATAATAAGGATTGAGAGTGTTATGTTTCATAAAAAATATTGTTACATCAGAAAAATATCTCAAAAACCTATGGCTCAAGAAACTACTTCATCAATTACCACACATTTTCTATGTCCACCATCCCGTTGTCCATCTAGTTATGATGACCACTCTACTATTCGTGGCATTGGTACTACTACTACTACTACTCAGATCACACATCCATATTATTTAAACTTTCTTTCACTTCATGTCCAGATATTGCAACCACCATCAGTACAACTTCAGGTGTTACCCTATTTGAATTTTGCAATATCCTTCCTAGTCTTGTCAAGTTAGTAGGAAAATGAATCCAGGATTGTTGATTTGCTTCATTTATTTTTACTGCAACAATTATCGACGAATCTAGAGAAATACTCAAGAAACATATAATGATTATACTTGTAACCGACATAAATTTCCGATTTATCATCGATCAATCTGATTAACTTCACAATCTTGCAGTTTGACCTTGCACCTATAGCACTGATAGAGACCATAAAAAATATATAGCTTCTAATTTGAATTCGACTAAATAGATACAATATCTTTAGCAAAATATCTTCAAGTACAACTAGTATCTAATTAAATTAGTTGAGAATGATAGTACTTGGAAACAACGCATATCTCCAATGAATTTGAAGAATATATATATACACACACATATACGAAAAGTTCTCCTTAATAGATAATGCTAGCAGTTTTTCCTGATTCTTATTCACTCGTCATACTACAATATAAGATGATAGTAACGCCTTAAAAGGAAGACAAAAAAGACTCCAACAATCAATAACAATAGCTTGCGAAAAATCAATCATCACCATTGAGGACACTTGAGAAAGCCGGAAAAAAAGGCAAATAAGAAGTAATGAAGCAAAGAAGTTAAACTAAAATCGCTACACAAAATGCAGAGAAAATAAACAGACAGGGTGTGCAGAGATTAGGGCTGGGCTTTCAGTCAGTTCGTCTTGTAAATTTTGGTTCGTTTTTTTGGTTTGGCAAAAATGTGAAACCAAACCAAATTGAAATAAATTCGGTTTGGTTCGGTTTAACCAAATTTAATTAACAGTGGCAAAAATTAAAGAAAGTTAATTCATTTATACTTATCAAGGATGGATGGTAGTCACTAATTTACCGTAAGCCTTATTAGGATCAAATGTTTTGATGTCCTCTACATACAAATGCACCGAAAAATAGCCACAAGTGTGCCTACAGATGTACACTAACAATAACTAAAAATAAAATATGATAAGACAGTAGACTCATGACTCAACACTACTTCATGAATACTTATTTAACACAAACGTCAACAGAGTTGCCTATAAATAACATAATTCCAGAAAGAAGCAGTACATTACAGTTCATAAATCACACAAATAATCACATAGTTGCATACTTACATTCAATGATTAAAAAAACAACAGAGGACGCGATACATGTTTTTCATATTCTTGCCATGGGTTTTCATCATATTTTGCTCTTAATGTGTATCTAACAATTTCTTTTGTTCTTTCACTTCAAAAATCTCTAACAATGCTTACAGATTTTGCACTTCAACTTCTAGAGTGCTGCACTGCTCTGCTACTGCCTACTCGTGTTGTTTGCCACAAGTTTATTGGATTCCATTATTAATTTACCATCAAAATAAAGATTTTCTTAGGACGCGATGAGCACTAACCTTCGAGTTGCGAGCGCGCACTGAGCAGCGGCCAGTGAGAAGCGCTGCGAGCAGAGATGAGAGTTGAGAGATGGGATTTAGTGTCTGAGTTAAGGATTTCTGATTTTCAGTTTAAGGGATTTCTGATTGAATATTTGGGCCTATTTGAGTATGGGTTGTGGGCTATGGGCATGGGCTGAAGCAACCTACTAAGGGTGTAAAGAGGGAAACTTTCACGTATACCCATTTAAAAATAGTCTAATTACTCTATAGATATAATTTGATAATTACAATTCATAGGTAAATGTCATATGAAAGAGAGAGACGAGCGAGACTGGGAAAGAGAGGGAGGAAAGAGTGGGAGAAAGGTGAATTGTATATGTAAGTATATTATACATATGAATTTGTATATATGACAAGCAAGAGAGGAAAAGGGAGGAGAGAGGCGAGCGAGATAGGGAGAGGTAGGAGAGAAGCGAGCGAGAGAGGTGAATTGTATATTATACATATGCGTTTGTATATATGGAAAACGAGATTGGGAGAGGGAGGAGAGAGGCGAGCGAGAGAGGGCAGAGAGTGGGAGAGAGGTGAGTTTATATGTATATAGGTTAAATAATTGTATATTATACATATGTATTTGTATATTTTGACGAATAATACATATACAAACATGCTAATTATACAAACTCGTAGTCAGCTCACATAATTAATGTAAAATGCTAGTTGTGAGTGATAACATAATTTTCCCTAAAGAAAATGTATATATAATTTTGGTTTTTTTGGTTAATTGATTCTTTTAGCTGAAAATCGAAAAACTGAAATATTGAAATATGAAATCGAAAGCGAACGAAATAACGTCAAAATCAAAATTTTAAAACATCGTTCGGTCAATTTTTTCGATTTTAACCATATTATACCCCGTCCTAGCAATAGTGTATAGTTAGTGTGCATTTCTTATAACTTTTGGCTATTCTTTTTATGTAAATAAAACATAGTTACATTTACTGGGAAACTAATTACTTTATTATATACATTTGAAACTTTTCTTTTTTAAATTTTGTAAACAAATATTGCTTTGAATTTCGATAAGATAATGCAACTACCAAAAATGTTTGAACATTTTCATGATTGACGTAATTTTTATACTTGATGATTGGGAACACTAGTATTAACGATAATTAGTAAGTAAAGTATTGTGCAAGAAAACTAGTCATACAAACTGTTACAGTTCCTTCCTCTTTGTTACATCTACCATATCAGTTCTCATAGTTAGGTATGTTGCTACATTTAAGAAAATTGAGATTGTCGAATCTCCAAATGTGCATCTTCAAAAATAATTGGTCTAATTATTTTATCGTACTATTCTTACTAATTAATGTTTAATATTGGTCTTGAAAAATGATTAAGTGGTTAATGCTTGGGGCAAATTATGAAGAAAAAAATTATTTTTTCTTGATATGTTGAAAGTAATAAGCAAAATTGAAATATCTATATTTGAAACGATAAACAAGTAAAATTAAAAGAAAAAAAATTTATTTATCAACGTACATCAAAAAATTGTATTATAAATATTTTTTAACTCCAAACTTAATTGAAAAATATTTTAATTTGACATTAAAATAATTTGTACAATGAAGGTGAAATTAACCAAATAACATAACAATGACCAAAATTAAACATTAAATCAAACATTCAACACCACTAATTTTGTGGTTTCCCAATATTATTATTATCATTTCCATTTCTAATGGGCCAATAATGAGCTCAAGGCCCAAAATAAACAAAGTAAAATTAGGTCAGCCCAAAACCAAAATCCACCGTCCACTAAAAAAATCAACACTAGATTTTCATTTTTGTTGCCAAACTTGAACAAAGGATCATCGTCCATATCTATGTTATAACTTCAACTGAAAATCCTATGAACATACAAATCATATATTTTCAACATAAAACAAAGACAAAAAATCTATGACGATTTAGCCTCAACTTAAACCGAAAGTCACAAAAATATTCAAATCTCATATCATCAACATGATGGAACAAATCTATGAGAAATACATACAAGTTTTCACATATTACTAACAAAACACAAATCTATTACAGATTTTCGCATCAATATCATACAATCTGAAACAAAATTCAATCTCATATAATCAACATGATGAACATATCTAAGAGAAATAGATACTAATTTTCACATATCAGTAACAAAACACAAATCTATTACCAGATTTTCTCATCGATCTAAAACAAAATTCAATCTCATATCATCAACATACAATAAACAAATCTTAGAGAAATACATACTCGTTTTCACAAATTTGTATCAAAACACAAATCTATAACCGGATTTTCGCATCAATATCATATAATATGAAACAAAATTCAACAAAATACATTAGATCTAACCTTTACTGAGCTTTGCTAAAACCCTGGCCGCGTATGGAGAATAACAACACAAACCACAAGTAGGGTTTCAAGTGAGGTATGAAGGGACTTTTTACATCAGCTAGGGCTTTCTGTGCGGCACTCTGTGTATGTGTATTTACATAAAGGATTATAATAAAAAGTCCATTCATATTTGATTTGAGATATTAGTTATAATTATAAGATTATTTTATTCCTATTAAAATGGTGGTGGGATGATTACTACTTCTTTTTTATATAAAATTTGGCATATTTATAAAATATACTTTTTATGCTTAATTTTAGTTGTTATAGTTGGATTTGAAACATTAACTAATACAAAAATAATTGGTCTAATTATTTTATCGTACTATTCTTACTAATTAATGTTTAATATTGGTCTTGAAAAATGATTTAGAAATTAAGTGGTTAATGCTAAGGGCAAATTATGAAGAAAAAAATTATTTTTTCTTGATATGTTGAAAGTGATAAGCAAAATTGAAATATCTATATTTGAAATGATAAACAAGTAAAATTAAAAGAAAAAAATGTATTTATCAACGTACATCAAAAAATTGTATTATTAATATTTTTTAAATCCAAACTTACTTGAAAAATATTTTAATTTGATCAAAATCTTTGACATTTATATATAATATATATACATCCCAATAGTCAAGCAATAATAAGAAGGATTGAGAGTGTTATGTTTCATAAAAAATATTGACATCTTTGATGAAGTCATATACTGTTGTTAGACAACTAGTTATTGGTGAAATTGTCACAATTAACTAAATTAAATCAAGAGATATTATGTTAGATGTACTTAGAAATACAATTGTAAGAATGTAGACAATAAAATTTTGCGACTCTAAAAGATGCGGTTCAATCGAGTTGGAACTCTACAAATTGTATTCAACTCAAATTAGTAAATTCTCTTAAAAATGCATCTCGAAAATTTTATAAAGAGATCACGATCTCGAATACTCTACAAATTGATTGATTATTCATATAGAGAGTTCCATAAAGAGATCAGGATCTCGAATATTCCACAAATTCATGGATTATTCATATATAACGGATACTTAATTCTCTTTAAAAGCATCTCAAAAATTTCATAAAGATATCAAGATCTCGAATGCTCCACAAATTGATGAATTATTCATACAGAGAGTTCCATAAAGAGATACTCCACAAATTGATGGATTATTCATATAGAGAGATCAAAAATAAATCATCTTAGTTCGAGAAATAAACTTTACAAAGTATATTGGATTCTTTCTATGTTAAATTCATCTTCATTAGCAAGAGAATATGGAGTATTATGTAACGTACAGGGCCAAAGGATCTTGAGTCCAAGCTTCACGCCTGATTGTCACCTTCAACCCAACAATGTCCTTCAGGGATCACTACTGCATCATAAGGGGGGTACTGACCAAGTCACCTGGTAAGGCTGTTATTCTCTTTATAAAGAGCTGAAATGAAGGCCAATCACAAATCAAACAATAGTGCAAAAAGATGGTTAAAGAAAATTAGACTATATTTAATTTCCAATTAACAATAAAAACATTAACTTATTTATAAACTAGCATCTGCTCTAACTCAGAAACAACATAAGGAGGTGTCCACATGGACTATAATATTGAATTCTGCTGGCACAATTTATCAAAGACCACTTCAATTATAGAATACAACATCTAGAGGACGCGATACATGTTTTTCATATTCTTGCCATGGGTTTTCATCAGATTTTGCTCTTAATGTGTATCTAACAATTTCTTTTGTTCTTTCACTTCAAAAATCTCTAACAATGCTAACAGATTTTGCGCTTCAACTTCTAGAGTGCTGCACTGCTTTGCTACTGCCTACTCGTGTTGTTTGCCACAAGTTTATTGGATTCCATTATTAATTTACCATCAAAATAAAGATTTCCTTAGGACGCGATGAGCACTGACCTTCGAGTTGCGAGCGTGCACTGAGCAGTGGCCAGTGAGAAGCGCTGCGAGCGGAGATGAGAGTTGAGAGATGGGATTTAGTGTCTGAGTTAGGGATTTCTGATTTTCAGTTTCGGGATTTCTGATTGAATATTTGGGCCTAATTTAAGTATGGGTTGTGGGCTATGGGCATGGGCTGAAGCAACCTACTAAGGGTGTAAAGAGGGAAACTTTCACATATACCCATTTAAAAATAGTCTAATTACTCTATAGATATAGTTTGATAATTACAATTCATAGCTAAATGTCATATGAAAGAGAGAGGCGAGCGAGACTGGGAAAGAGAGGGAGGAAAGAGTGGGAGAAAGGTGAATTGTATATGTAAGTATATTATACATATGAATTTGTATATATGACAAGTAAGAGAGGAAAAGGGAGGAGAGAGGCGAGCGAGATAGGGAGAGGTAGGAGAGAGGCGAGCGAGATAGGTGAATTGTATATTTATATAATTGTATATTATACATATGCATTTGTATATATGGCAAACGAGATTGGGAGAAGGAGGAGAGAGGCGAGCGAGAGAGTGGGAGAGAGGTGAGTTTATATGTATATAGGTTAAATAATTGTATATTATACATATGTATTTGTATATTTTGACGAATAAACATATACAAACATGCTAATTATACAAAATCGTAGTCAGCTCACGTAATTAATGTAAAATGTTAATTGTGAGTGATAACGTAATTTTCCCTAAAGAAAATGTATATATAATTTTGGTTTTTTCGATTAATCAATTCTTTTAACTGATAATTGAAAAACTGAAATATTGAAATTTGAAATTGAAACCGAACGAAATAACCTTGAAATCAAAATTTTAAAACATCGTCCAGTCAATTTTTTTCGATTTTAACCATATTATACCCCGTCCTAGCAATAGTGTATAGTTAGTGTGCATTTCTTATAACTTTTGGCTATTCTTCTTTTTATGTAAATAAAACATAGTTATATTTATTGTGAAACTAATTACTTTATTATATACATTTGAAACTTTTCTTTTTTAAATTTTGTAAACAAATATTGCTTTGAATTTCGATAAGATAATGCAACTAGCAAACATTTTCATGATTGACGTAATTTTTATACTTGATGATTGGGAATACTAGTATTAACGATAATTAGTAAGTAAAGTATTGCGCAAGAAAACTAGTCATACAAACTGTTACAGTTCCTTCCTTTTTTGTGCAGATTCTATTGACCAACTTGTTACATCTACCATATCAGTTCTCATAGTTAGGTATACTGCTACATTTAAGAAAATTGAGATTGTCGAATCTCCAAATGTGCATCTTCGATATCAATAATGCAAAATCGAATATTTGAAGTAAAGATATTGAATGATAAAATAAAACGACAAGTCTGATATAGGCTTCTCCTTGAAGTGTCAAATTAATGTTACATTTTTTACAAGATGAAGATTTAATATAATATACGTAAAAACCATCCTCATGCATGTTGCTTAATTAAGAGAAGAATCCGAAGGTGTCGAAAATGGTAGTGTGAAGCGGGTCACTCAAGTGGGTAGCCCAGTTGTTAAGTGGGCCTTTTCCAGTAGCAGCAGCTTGGACAGCAAAGCCCAAGAACGCAACCATGGCGAGCCGGGCATGCTTGATCTCAGCGAGTTGAAGGGTGGCTTTTTTCTCCGGGTCAGCAGCAAGGCCCAATGGATCGAAGAATGATCCACCTGGGTAAAGCCTTTTTTCTGGGTCAAGCTCGGCGTTCCTTTGAAATTCGATGTATCCAATGACAAGAACCTCAATCCAGATCAATGTTGTAATGGAGAACGGGAGTGGTTGCCCTAAGTAGGATGATCCCTCAACCAACTCAACCTATGCAAAATCGTTTCACAAATTAGATGTTCCTTTTATAGAAACTTATTCACACTCGATATTTATATTTAATCAAATTTAGCTAGCTAAATATATACATATGTTCTCACCTTATTAAACCATACACCTTATTGTTTAGTTATGTTTTCCAAATAGCTATTAATATGGAATTGTAATAAATTAACAATATTTGAAAACAAGCTAGGCAATCATAGACAATGAGAAAAGAATAATCAAAACTACTCCGTCCATCGCGCACAGGTAAAAAATCTACTCCAATGCAATAGCTCGCAAACCCCATAGGAGAGGTAACTGCACTAGGCAAGCCTGGTGTGACGAGCTCGACCCAAAAGGCAAAACTTTTATTTTCGTTAGCAAGAAATTTTAAACTTGAAACCTCAAACATGAAAGTTCTAAGCTCAAACTACTGGGCCACCCCGAAGGGTCTAGACATTCTCTTTTAAAACATATTTGTCAAAAAAATATTTTATTTCATTACGATAAAAAATTTAAGTTTGACTACAATTCATAATTTGTTGAAAATTGAAATGGACAAATAATGAGGAAAATATGGTTTTTTTTTTCTAGTATAAGGAACAAATAAAAAGTATACATGAAAAGGAAGTAAAACAACAAAATTGACACGAGGAAACGACAAAACACGAAACATGCATACATTAGGTGTTCTAACTTTTATTTGGAAATATTAATTAAATTATACTTAAGAAACTACTCAATACAAATACTCTATTTAAAAGCAAAAACTACTAAATTTATCAAAATCATACCATACTTGTAACACCATCCCTTAATCCAAGATTTTGAATTAATGATACGCAATATGACTAAAGTATATATGTGCATTAACATGGAATTAGGTACTAGTAATTTATAGCGAATTTAATTTAAGAGGCATATGATAAAATTACGAGTATCACATAAATTGAAACAGTACCTTTCCGGCATCTTGCCATGTAATACCAGTGAGCCACTCAACAGTGAGTGCACCAAGAGTAGCCAACATAGCCCATCTTCCGTGGATCAATTCACATTCTCTGAACCTCTGTAGTCCAAAAACCTCACTGTAAGGCTGAAACGGAGTTGATTTCACATCAGCAACTTCAGTTCTCGTTCCAATAATGTCACCAGCTAAATTCTTCGCCAAATTCTGGTCCAGCGAATCCAAATCAAATTGCAAATACTCCGCCGGTTTCCCCAAACCGAACGGATCGAATCCGTAGTCACCTACAAGGCTTCCGTCTAGATACTCCGGTGCCTTAGCTCCTGGATACCACAACGGTCTATCCGGAATTTGCTTCTTCGCAGCCTTTTTCGGTGCGGCTTTTTTCTGTCCGAATCCGAATCGGGCTTGGACTCTACCGGAGCCGGAGTGGATTTCCGGTAGCCGTGTTCCGATGAACGAGGATGTAGCTGCGGCGGTGGCCATGGTGGAGCTAGATTAGGGTTATGATCGGCGAATTGGATGTGATGGAAATGGAGAGATTATAGTTGGTTATATTGGTGCAGAAGGTACTGATTTTTGATATATGGAAGAGAGGATTTTGAGCGTTGGATGAGAAGATGAATTGATCTAACGGTTGAAAATACACAAGGCCTTATCTAATTCTTATCATAGCTGATTTTCAGGGGTGTGTTTGAAGGACACGTAGGATTTGAAGTCTTGTGGTTGACATGTAACATTGGAGATTAGAGTTGAGTGAGAATATCTTGTATTTTTTGGGAGCATGCATATAATAATGAAATAAAACTGATAGGATTGGTGGGCTTCTGATTTTCATCTGATATCACCCGGTTCGAACGAATTCAATAACTTTAACAAATGATGTATTTTGTTATTTGATTTTAGAGTTTCAAGTTAAATTTTAAATTTGCAAACCACTATTATGTTCAAAGGGTTCACAATTCATATATATATATATATATATATATATATAACCAAAAAATTATCAAGTATATATAGTTATCGAGGAGATCAAGTGATTACCCTGTGTTCGCTCTATATCTACCCCTCTTTGTATTTATATTACAAAATTATTAAATATGTATAGACTTTTTAATTGTGAATTGAGTGATTATGAGAATAATGAGTTTGATGGTAAATTTAAAATCTATCGAGTGTAATTTCTAATTTCGTCTCTAAATTGTCACATATGTGGAGAAGAAAAGAAAAAGTGAGTTTCTTGTCATGTAGTTACCTACTTAATACTATGATTTTTTAACTAAGAACATAATATAATATTTTTGGTTTTTTGATTTATTGGCTTGTTGCTTATTTGTACTTCCCTAATTCCTTTGTAGCTTTGCGGCAATTTTTCATTTATACAAAGAGAAGGTAAGTTTTATTAACTAATGACCAGTACCTAGGATGATTTTACAAGTAGGAACTTTAATTAATCAAAGTCGATGGATTAGATCTAATAAATAGATATGTTATTTATAGTAGATTCTCAAATTATTTATAGGAAGTGTAAATTTAGAAGAAAATGGTTAGAAGAAGGTGAGAGTTTAGCTTTTCAATGAAGCATCATATTATATTTAATCGTTTTAAAATAGCTACATTCCTGATTTTTAGTAGTTATACATATATCGTATAAGAAAAAATCGATATTAAAATATTGAATGGATAAAGATCTTTTAGATTGGACTTCCATCACAGGTTATCTTGTTTATCTTGGTAGCTCACCGATCTCATGGTTGTATAAAAAACAAAGATATATATCTCATGTTTTGTACTCACTTTTCAAATTTACTTTGTAAATTTTAAGTTATGTGAACTTTGACCAACATTTTAATATATTTTTAAAAATCACAACTTGATATATTATTCACCTAGCTTTTGAATTTAAAATGTGATTTAAATAATATAATTTAAGTTGATCAAAAGTGCAGTTAACAAAAAAATATGTTTGCTTATTTGGTGACAACATTTTTTTAAAAAAATAAGTGGAATTTGGAAGCTTGCTTCTGAATATCAGAGCCAGGTTTCGATCCTGGGACCTGTGGGTTATGGGCCCACCACGCTTCCGCTGCGCCACTCTGATGTTGTTGCTGTAACATCCCATCATAATTTATATAGCTATTATCATTTTAAATCTTCCAACTAATTCTCTATTTGCAATTTAATTTAATTTTTATTCTTGTAATAATTACGAATGGAACTTCTAATTATTATATAATGTAAAAGAAATATATCAAAAAAACATGAAAACGTAAATTACACATTCAGCTAAAAGCTCAATCAAATATGATTTCGCTCCCCTAATCTTATTACAACTTTTTTTTTCTCAAAAATATTCTTTCAATAACTTATTTACGTAAAATCAAAACGTGATGTCCCGTTTCAACGTTAGGAACCCAACCTATCAATAATTTGAGACTTTTTTTTAATCGAGAATTCGTCAATAATAAATCCGTCTTTTGAACCAATCACAACCTTCTAATGAATTTCGATGAATAATGGATCTGCTCCTTTACACTTCTCCATTTAAATACAGAGCTTCACTTTGCATGATGTGAAGTTTGAACATACAAGCTAAGCCACAAATCCTCCACATTTTACCACTCGAACTAGGCCTTAGGGGCTAATTTGAGTCTTTGAGGCATAATATGGCAACATAGTGGACAAGTAAATGTAAATCCAAATCATAATAGACAATCAAAGAGAAGATGATAATGAAAATAAAATTGACTATTTAAAAGTGAAGTCGGATTATTTGATTATGAACTTTAGACATGTTCTTATATCTAAATGAAGGCAGATTTAAATGTCTAAGTTGACTATTTCTGAAAGTAGAAGAATATATTTGATACTTTTTCATAAAAAAATAAAATAAAATACCGCTACACAAATTAGGAGGAGGCGAATATGAACTTCATATCCATGTCTTATTACACAACACAAAGGTTACATGAGAAAGACACAACAAACATAAAATCACCAAAGATAAAAGCCAAATAATTATTAAAGTACACAACCAACATATGAATTATTATTTTTTTACCATACTCTCAGATAACAAACATAGCATGGAGTATTTATGTAAAGCTCACATGCAATATATATGAGATCCCATCAATTAATCAATTGACATGATGATCATCAATAGCTTTGGTCATACCAATAATGAAGTCCAGCAAATTTACTAGTTCAGGGACATTTTCATTTGGCCTTTCATACTCTATTGTCCAACTTACTAAATCGATTTCGTCTTTTGTTTCGATATGAAGAGTTGCCTTAAAATTATCATATTTATTCACTAGATCTCCTTCAAATTCTTTGAATGTGATCACCTTTTTTTCATGATCTACAGCTTCAATTATTTGCTTGGAGATCTTCTTTGCCCCTTCTGTCTTACAAAAACAAGAGTTATTCCCACATTTCATCATGTGTAATCACAAGAGTTCTTCAGAACAGAAGAAGTTGGAAATGAGTAACCAAATAGAGTTGCAATGTTGGTACAAAAGGAAAAATGTTTTATTTTTAGAAAAGTCAGTGGTTTGTATTTATTTTCTTGTATATGGTATGCAAGTAAAATATATTTATTTTAAAAATATTTGTGTATATCTAAGACAATTATGAGGATGGGATATGAGGGAGGGAGGGTGGGAAGGGCAGGGGTTGGGGGTTGGAATTGGAAAATTTTTGTTCTTACTAAAAGGAAAATACAAATTCTTTTCATATTTGGCTTGTCCTCTTACTTGTAGGAAAGGTTTATGACTCAATAATAATAATAATAATAATAATAATAATAATAATAATAGGAAAAATCCTTTTGGCTAGAAAATATGGCCAAAATAACATTTTACTTAATACTATATTACCTTTTCAACATTTTCATCATTTTTACTTTAATATATTTTAACTTAAAAATGAAAAAAAAATTAGTTTATTTTAAAATTAAAAAAATATTATAGATTTTTTTAATTTTCTAGCCAAATTCTAGTCAAATTTTTTTGTTAATTTAGCATAATAATAATAATTAATTGTTAATTGGAGCAAGGTAAGTAAATATGACACTAAGATAGAGGGAAATGATTTCATGAATGGAAAGCAAAGGTCGGGCTAAGATTTGAAGTAAATGTGGAAAGCAAAGATCGGGCTAAGATTTGAAGTAAATGTGTTTTGAGTATGTTACAAAACCCACTACCTTGTCTTAGTTATTGAATTCACACTTAAATATTCATACATATTTAATGAAAATTCTAACACAAGTACATGATCTAATCAATAGGTACTAGATTTGTTCGAATCGGTTGCTAATATTCTCCCTTCGTCCCTAGCAGAAATTTCCAACCCCTTTTTGATGAAAAATATTTTTGTTAAGAAATTTTAAATATTCAACTTACCAAGGGTATATGTCCAACAAATTTTAGATCCAACGGTTCCAAAGGAACCCTCAAGAAGCTCACAACCTTGTACATGCAAAGGGGACATAGTAGAGACATGGTGTGGTTTATTTGTAAATGCATCATGAAACACATCCTTATTAGCCTTCATTTCTATCTTAGCACACAACACAGACTTTAGACCCATTTTACTAAAGATATGAAATAAAAAGATGTAGTGACACTAGAGAAAAATTGTGGAGGAGAAGTGTTGATGTCTTTCACAATGATTATTCAACAATATATATAGACTAGAGGGGGAAAGGGGAGAATTTTTAATGGCCAAATACATAAATAGATTCTTAAACTTGTTGAGTTTTTTCATCACGTAACTCAACTACGTCATTTTCCTATTTAATCATTGAACCAACTATAATTTGTTCCTTTAAAATACTGTTGGTTGATTTTGATCGGCTTTTCTGTTGTAAATGCCTTCAATTGTGTTTGAATTGTAATGATTTTGATTGAAGGAATGAAAACAAACCGTGTTAGTCCCATTTATTCTCTAACGTGTTCACATGACTTAAGTAAAATACAATTATTCTCGAACATTTTCACTATCAATTGGACTAATGAGTTCTGAAACAACATATGTATCCTCTATCAACACCCCTCACAAATCTGGTTCCACATCAGACAACAATGTTTGTTTAAACGGAACAAATTATGGGTGATTCAATAATTTAATAGAAAAATAACGTAATTAAAATACCTGAGAAAAAAAATCGAACAATTTAAAAATTTATTTATGTATTTGACATTTTTTAATCCTTTTTAAATATCAAAAATGGTATAAACATCCTAATCATGTCCCTTACTACTTTTAACTTTTTCAATAACCACTTTTAACTTTTTCAACAACTACATTTCTTAAGAAAAGTGACATAAATTTCATTTTTCATGCATTAGCAGCATAATATTTTCTCTCCGTCTTATTTTATTTGATTTGACATGGTATATATATTTTTTTAAAATATTTTTAAAATTTGTGATTTAAAATAATCTTTGAATATTTATGTGGTTGAGATTCTTTTCATTAAGGATAATTTTTTTTTTTAAAGTTAAGTTATTTCTAATTACTATAAAATAGTAATATTCTTTTTTAATCAAGCCCCCCAAAAAAATGTGTCACATCGGTGTCATATATATACTATGCAATTACACTGTTTCAACCACTTCTAGATGATATAATTTTCTAAAAAGAAATGTTTATAATGCAAAATAAGATCTAGGCTTATGCATTAGCTAAAAATAAAATTTTCACTTAAAATAGAGATAAGTGTCAAAAACACACCTAAATTATACCTTTTTTTTTAGTTTCATACCTAAAATATTGAAAGTTTGAGTCTCATACCTAAACTATCACTTTTTAGTTTGAAAAACACACATCTCTCTTTTATACCACTCTCATCATGGGTGTGTAATACACTCTCTCTTTTATTTTAAAGAATTTCCACATCACATTCCATATTGACAAAACATTCAACCTTGACAAAATATAAAAAAATTCTTAGTATTAGTTAAATTAAAAATTAAAAAACTATTATAAAAAAATAATATTTTCTTAATAAAATAAAACATAAAATATTTTTCTTACCCCACACCATCTTTTAAATTTTTTTATTTTGTTTAAATTTCTTTTATAAAAGTATTCCATTTTTTACTTCATCTCCTCCCCCTCCTCAAATACTAATTTATATATTATTTTATTTTTTTATAAATATAATTTTACCCATCCCACTTAACCCTCTGCTCTCAATTTTTTTCTCTAGTGTTTAGATATACATATCGAAAATAGTCTTATTTGCAGCCACAAGACTTTTTATATTTTTTAGTTGTTTATGTTATATTCGGTACACTAGTAGAATTCTTTTTCAAAAAATATATGCACGTGCATATCTAACACAAAATAAGAAAAACGTAAAAAAAATAAAAATTAGGAGCGAAAAATTAAATAGGATAAGATAGATTTTTTAAAATAAAATAATATCAATTTCTATCGTGAGGAGGGGGAGGGAGGGGGGAGGATGGAATATGAAATATGAAAATTTTAAAATATTCTATAAATGATTTTTTTTTTAAAAAAGGACGGGGTTGTTGCGGGGGAGGGGGGGGGTACTTGGAGGAGGTAGTGGAGTGAGATAAGAAAATAATTTAATTTTTTATTTGGATAGTAATCTTTAATTTTTAATTAATATTATTTTTTTATTATTTAATTTTTATCCAGATAAAATATTTTATCTATGTGGAATATCATGTGTCAAAGTTTTTTCATATAAAAGAGAGTGCATTACATATACCACTGAGATGTTTTTCAAACTAAAAAGTGATAGTTAGATATGAAACTCACACTTTCAATAGTTTAGATATGAAACTAAAAAAAAGTAAATAGTTTAGATGCAATTTTAATAAAATATAGTGATGTTTCAAGTGTTCATTAAATATAATGAGTGAACATGGCGAAAAGATACGATTTATAAAGTTGTGTGAAGCTAGGTCTCATTTATAAGTGGTGATGTTTTTTTATCCTCCGAAAATTACAAGAGGAAAAAAAATAGGATATGTATTTTTTTTCTCTCTCTCTATATATATTTGTTAAAGGGAAAGTGTTGGGTCATATCTATATCTTGTATATGATTAGATGTATGAGGGGTTGAATGGTTCGAATTTACATCATTATTGAGCATCATAATTATTTGATAGACTTAATTAAAAAAATAAAATTATATATTTATTATCAGTTATAATATTTGATACGATGATAAACAATTAATTTTAATTATTAATGATATAGTATCAAAATAAATATTATGAATTCAAATCGCTCTGCATGAGGCAGGTAGTTGGAGGGGATTGTTGCCTTGACCCTAACAAGGGGACATGAATTTAATGTTTCATGCACTTCCTGGCGTAGTGGCATAATGCATTTATTTATTTGACATTTTCAACATATTAGTAAAATATATATATATTTTTATATTTTTTCTTAACATTAATTATTTATTTTTCAAACAGAAAAGAATTATATTTATCTCTATAATTACAGTATCAGATTATATTTACTCCTTGTTATATTTTTTAAATACATTTACTTTGAAATTATTTAATTCATTTTTCTTTTTTCGAAAATACATGAATAATCTCAAGAAATATCGCGAACAATCTTTAGCTTTGAGGGAGCTTCTATTTGACATTTAAAACTATGGGACAAATCTACAAAGAAATTTATTGTCTCCCCCTACATATATATTTACCGCTATAATTTGTTGTTTTAACCTCTATAAATATTTTTACATAAGCAATTCTTCTTTTCACATCAATTTAAATTTTAATTTCATTTGCCTTTTTACATTTCAACTTACTTCTAATTATTTCGTTGGAGTTACATTCCTTTTATTTCAAAGATCAAATGTTTAAACTAGGGTTGTTCAAAATCGATAACACGAATGAAAAAAAGTTATTAATTTATTAGTATTGAGTTATTGGTTTAGCAGTTAAATAACGATTTTAATTATTTTTATTGGATTATCAATTTTGTTAATGGTTTGAGGTTTTTTTTAAACGGGTTAACAGATAACCGATAGTAAATTAAATATTTATATTTATACTATTTTCTATTTAAAGTCCGTCACTTATAGTTTGGTTTCCTACATTTATACACTTGGTTATTCTACAATATAAAAATGTTCGTTTTTGAGCAAGAGGTAACTTGTGAACTCATGCGCATGGTTCATTTGATTTATCACCTTGTTTCTAAGTGATTTTCGATGGGTTCTTTTTTGAGTCAAATCTTAACGGTTGAACCAATAACGATAAAAACCGATAAATCAATAACCGATAAGCCAATATCTTAATGGTTCGATAACGGTTTAGCATCTCTAAATCAATAACAAATAAACCAAATCGATAAATTTTAAAAATTGAACTGATAGATATGCAACCCTAGCTAGTTTAAGCCCTTTTAATAGTGAAGACTCTTAATCTCTCGAGGATCCTTAAAATGATTAAGATTTTGTAAAAATTACATATTAGCATCTTAAAATCATATCGCATGGAGCGTTCAATACAATTTTCTGAATTTGCATATTGATAATAGACAAAATAATACAAAAATATTACTAACTGAGAGTTCTAGTTTGTCATTAATAAAATCGTCTATTTATATTCCTATGTCCAACAATGGTTGTCAACTATGAGTTTTAAGCACTTCTTAGAAAACAATAAATAATAGGAGTACTATTACTAATCATCCTTTCACTTTATTAAATTTAATGCTTTGAGAAATGTGTTTGATGATAAATAGTATTTAATAGCAAGGGTAAAATAGATATAAAAGATCAATTATCTCTTGATTTTCTAAGCCGTACAAGTATTATTTGACGACTATCTTTAGTATAGCGGACAACAATTATTGGACGAAGAGAGTATAAAATTAGAGATTAGTAGATATTCCGGGGAATATGTAAGGGGAGAGCTAAGTGGTTCATCATATCACTTTTTATCGAAAAACTATACTCGATATAATTCCTAAAACATTTTCACAAAAATTGTTTTTATTATTGGCCTAATTCATCGATAACCCTTTAAACTTGGCACAATGTTTCACAATTAGACACCTCAACTGAACAATTTACAATTAAAGAACCTAACATAGGATCCCCGTGTGTCACTTTAATACTTTTTGCACAAACTTCGCTAGACATAGGCACGTGCAGCACAACCTTCTACGTGGATCAATTATATGATGCCAACTCTTAAACCTCTTTACACGTCTTTTTTTTTTGCAAACTAAAAGAAACACTGAAAAAAGGGAATGTTGATCTTTCAACTCCTTCATACGATTCTCTCTCTTCTCCGATGAAAATCCTAAGCAAATCTGTTTTCACTTCACATGTATTCCTTTGTTTTTCCTTCAATTCGTTCTAAGTAATAACCATTGTTGTATTTATGTTGCCATTTTTTATATTTAAGATTGTATTGACGAGGTTTTGGGTTGTGCGACATTGGAGAAATTGAAGGTAATAGTGTATTTTGTTTTCTTGAAAAAGGTGTATTTTGTTGTTGATTCCGTTTTCTTTAATTTCATCTTTAATCTAGGTTTTGACTTAAGTAGTGATGATAAAGTAACTGACTTTTTGGATATTTTTTTTATTGGGGGTCTTCTTTTCGGAATATGTACAACTATATTTTAACTTATTTTCATCATGGGGTATGTTGTTGGAAACCTACCTACTTACTAACTAACGAGAAGTAGATGTATTTGATGTTGGCATAGATAAAGATCCTTTTAGTCTTGTCGAGTTTCTTTCCTACACTAAAGACCTTAGGTAAACAAATGTAAAGAGATTTTAGTGTGAATATAACAATGAATTAGTTCAAGTTACTTCTGATACTCAATTGTTAGAATTTATGAAAGACTTGGTTGATGGTGATGAGTTTCATGTGTATGCGGTCTATGAAGTCGATGAGTTGACAGAATTTCTAGCTTCAACTGGTCTTTTACCATGGTCTGACCCGTTAATGAATCTGTGGGTATAAATACTAAGGGAACATTGGAGAATGATTCAGATTTGAATGGAGTTGATATGTAACTGTCTGGAGGTGATACAAATCACAATGAAGCTAAATCGAATCTACCTAGTAGTGACACATATGTTTATGCTATTCCAGATGAAAATGATTCAGATATTGATAAAAAATTGAGATCCATTAGGGCTAAAAGGAGAAACAAAAGAATCTATAATCGTAGGAAGAAAATAAATGCTAATCTTAGGAAAAGGAAAATAATACCTGAAGAAGTATCAATAGGTGAGGCTGGTGTGGATAGAGACTTCGAAGATATTGGAATAAATAAGAAGGATAGTTATGTTGGCAGATTGGAAGGGGATGAAAGTATATTGAAGGCTTAGAATGTGATAGTGATGATAACACTGATATACTAGATGCAGAAGCTGTTAGAGATGTTGATCTACTATGAAAAAGAAAGAGCAAAAAGGTTAGGTATGATGATGAATGTAGTGTTACTATTTTTGAACTTGGAATGATTTTTGAAAATGCTAACGAATTTAGAAAGGCTTTGGCAAAATATGTTGTTGAAATCTTTTTATCAAATTAAGTTAAGGCCTAATGAAGTGATACGCTCAAACTTACTTCGCAAATAAGAAGTAAAGCGGTCGTATCAAGTAAAGAATCCAACTAATGAGGTTGGGATCGTTCCCACGAGGAAAATAGTTCAGACTTAACTTTAATCTATTATTACTATTGTTCAGTCAATTATTTCCTTAGAAAACAAAAGACAATAAAGGGAGATTTTTATTTCTAAATTAATGAAAATAACTAACTAAGTTAAAGTAACAACTAACAGATTCAAATCTTGGAGTTTAATCAATTAATCAAAGTAACTAGGGTTTAAGTGTTCCCCACAGGTTCCTAACTTGATAACTCTAACTATAACAATTCTTTCCAAGTATCTTGCATGCAAAGTGATAAGTTATGTATTTCTAAATTCTTGGTCCAGAATCTAGAAAATTTCACTCCGCACCTTGGTCCGGCTACGTGTGTTGCTTTACTAACCCTTACCTTTACCTCATATTAAGCATTGTATTCGATATTTGACTAAGTTATTACCTCGTAACAATTAATACTAGCCTATTAGATAGTATACACTAAATCTATGTTGATAATTCTTTTCCTATTGTCTACCTCCTTGGTCCGGCAAGTAGCATTAAGGCGAGTTCTAACGTTGGCCATCCATTAAAAAGACTTCGAAGCGAAAGAATTATCAATACATGCAAGACACTATTCTAGAATTGTTATTTTAGTTAGGTTTTACCTCATTATTCGCCCATGGTTCCCACAACCCTAGTTATGGAGTTTAGTTACCCATAATCATAATCACATTATTCATATATTTAATATAAGAATTCATGCACTTACTTTGATGAGAAAGAATAAAATCCAGAAGTTCACTTGATTAATCAACAAAAAAACACCAACAATTAATTACAGAAAAAGTGTAACAATTACTGAAATTAATTCTTCAATAAACCAAAAGTCTAATATCCAAGAGTCTCCTAACAAATATGCTAACAATAACCAAGAGTCTAACCCCAAAAACGAGGTTTTTTCAACTATTCATAAAAACAAAAACCTAATAAAAGAAGGACTCTAATTGCTGAAAATCTGTCAAAACGCGTCCGAGTCGCCGGACCTCGTGACGGGCCGCCGTGGTCACGACAGGCCGTCATGGCCTCCGTCATCCTATACTTCACAACTTCTTCTGCTGCTTTCTTCATTACCCTCGACGAACAGGTATGACGGACCGTTCCAAGCACGACGGTCCATAGAGGGTCTTCGTTCTATAACACTTAGACTTCTTGAAATTTGGGTACTGGGACTACTCTCTGATCAGCACGACGAACCAGCAGGACGAACCGTCGTGGCTATGACGGTCCGTCATGAACTTGGTAATCCCACACTTGATCAGACTTTCCCATCTTCCTTCAGCAGCTTCACCACGATGCCACCTACGGACCGTCACAAGCTCGATGGACCGTCACAAGCTCCGTAGGTGGTAACTTTTCTGCATTTCTTGCTCAAAAACTTCCGTGTTCATCTTTAGACAGATTTCCTGCAAATAAAGAGAAACTTACATAAAAATCAATACAAAAAGTCTTTTGGACACACACTAAACTTACGGAAAAAACATTAAATATACCGTGAAACCACGGTATATCAACACCCTCAACTTAAATTCTTTGTTTGTCCTCAAGCGACGCACTATGACTCACTACAAAATCTTTGTACAATAGTATCCATGTTTTAGCTTTCACAATCATTTGGCTATCAATCCCGATCAGTCTCATCATATTTATGCATGTTATCACTATTAGGCTTGAATTATGTAGGATCAGAGCATGACACAGACTCACCACGCACTGACACCTACCCTCTTCAATTTCTCACCGAGGTGGTAATATTATTGGTATTGCAACTAATGTCCTCACTTCAAACAACATCCTCATTTTTCACACAATGATTTCAGTTTGAGTATAAGGATTACTTTTCAACATTCACTCTCAGAACAAATTCACAACTCATTTATACATATTGCCATAAGCCTGCCCTTATTTTCACTGCTTTAAGTTCGCCATACAACTCTTAGGNTTCTTTCTCTCTCTTTGTTCTTTCAACCCCACTTTCCAGAACATTCCTCATAAGAGCCACCCTCAGCTTATGATTTTGACATGAGTCAAAGTACACTATACCCAAAATTAGGTCAGGGCCACGAAAAGGTTGTTTACTGCATTAGCCACCCTCAACTTATGCTTTTGACATAAGCTGAGGTGCACATGTCCAAGGAGGGACCAGGGCCAACACATTATTCCCAGAAAAGATCAGTTGGAATGAAAAAGAAAGGTCTAGTTTAAGCTCAAATCATTTGGATCAAAGAGGGATTAACTTCATTCGGGTTTTTTTATTCAGGGTAAAAATTGGCTATATTGAACAAGGGCCTATGATCCTTTCCTAATTGTCTGTTACAG
The DNA here is from genome assembly GCF_001406875.1 of Solanum pennellii. Classification (NCBI taxonomy): domain Eukaryota; kingdom Viridiplantae; phylum Streptophyta; class Magnoliopsida; order Solanales; family Solanaceae; genus Solanum; species Solanum pennellii. The sequence goes on from NC_028645.1 coordinate 6,521,216, forward strand.
CTTACTTTTAGCAGGACTAACCAGGCAAGTTCTAGCTCAGTAAAAATAGTGGACTATTCAAATCTTCCTCACACTCTCTTAACATCTCATTACTCTACCAGATTATCAGACACCTAGTTCGAATTTGACTTAGGGTCATACAGTGGTGTATCTCTATGTCATGCTTAGAGCCACACATTTATCAATTACTATGCCTAGTCATGCATCATTTTCATTACATCAGAATATCATTTTAGCCATCATGCCTCAGAGTTAAACTATGTACACAAGATATAGACATGCCGGTTCAACAATAAAAATAATTAGTCTCTTGGGAAAAAAGAACACAGGCAAGAAAACCCCAAAAGAGGATCGTGAATTGGGCTACTCAGACTTCACTCTAGCACTCACTTTCCATTTACCCCACCCCCAACAAAAAGATAGTGCAATTGTCCCCAATGCATAAAAAACTGAAATATGAGAGTGGTAGGTGAAGTAAACTTGGGGCGCAAAGTGCCGACGATCAGCAAGCTGGTGGGTCCGGTCCGGAACCCACTACCTCTGTAGTCTGGACATCCTCAGTAGTGTCCTCATCAGCAACATCACTATCAGCAGTGCCTCTCTCGGTCTCCACATTTCTGGAGCTAGATGCCCCAGCAGCTGACTCTACAGCCCTGATCCGACGCGCCTCCTCATCAGCAAGCGAGGCTCTCCTCGCAGCCTCCATCTCACGGTGCTCCTTCTTCCGTGCTCTAGCCTCATCTTCCTCTCGACCCTTGCGCCTCTTGGCATGCTCTCGAAGGGGAGGTGGTGATATCTTAGAAGTGGCGAATAAGGCCGCCATCATTGTGTCATCAACAGGCTCTGCAGAAGGGGCCTCAGACTCTGGCACCCTAGCCTCTAGGATCATATCAATGTTCACTCGCAGACTCTCAACCGCAGCCTGAAGGGTCGACACGTCCACCTGAGGGGCTGGCCAGGCTAGCACTCGCAACTCAAAAGCGTCCAAGCGCTGATGAACCTCAGCGATCTTCCGCTCTGTGTGCTGGACCATTTTACGCTCCAAGTGCTCCTCTGCCTCAGCAATAGACCTCTGCATCCAAGGCTGGATGTGATGCAGAAGTGTAGCCATCTGTGCCTCAAGTTTTTGGACCCTAGCAAGCGGGACCAGAGCGGGGATAGGGGCTGAGCGAGAGGAGCTAGGGGCAGTGCTACTACCCGGGATGGACTCGACCGGGGTAGTGTCAGTGGTTTCGGAAGCAGCCTGCGTAGCTGTTCGAGCATGTGCTACCGTATTAGCCAGATTTTCACCAAGTGGAGGCAACTCTGGACGGGGCCCTCTGCGTGGAGCCAACTCATTGGCCTCATCCCTGATGAGGCCGATATCAACAGTGCCCAGCAGAGTCTTTTGCTGATCAATGTGCCAGATGGGCACACCGGCGGACTTGCATAAAGAAAATATCATGCACAGAAAAGGGTAAGTAGTTGTGACCTTAAAAGCCCTCTCGTGCATGACCGCCTGTAGAAGCCAAGCGAAGTCCACCTCAAACCCGTCTATCATCGCTGCCAACAGAACTCCGCGATCCCATGTGACAATATTATCAGCAGCCGTGGGGGAAAGGTAGTGGCGGACAATCAACCATAAGAACTTAGCTGTGAAGGTCAAGTTAGCCTTCTTGATGGCTCCTTTCGGCTCCGTCACCCAGTCGACACCCTCTCCATCAATAGACAAGTGCAGGGCCATCCACCTCTTGGTGGTCTCTCTCAATGATGGCTCACGCAAGAATTGACAATCTTTTACAATTTGCCACGGTAGTCAAACTCGGCGGTGAGAGGGGTCCTATTGGCATCAACATCCTCGCCGTATAGATACCGGCGGATGGCTGGTAGTGAGATATCAACCTATATGCCTCGAACTCGTACATGCTCAAGTGGGGCCTGTTTGGCGGGGGCAGCCCGTCTATCTATCTGAGATCGGAGAGTAGCCACATAAGAGGCGTAGAACTCTCGGACCATCTCCTCACTGTAGCGGCCCAAAGCACGAGCTATCCACTCTAGCCGGTGTCGGGTGAAGAGATTGTAGATCTCTGGCATGGTGGCTAGACTTCCAGTAAGGACCCGCCTCTCCAGTGTAAGGGTCCGTGTCATGACGCCTTTATCATTCAGGAACTTGGCGTCTGAATACACTTGATATTGCCCGTCGACACACCACCGGTTGGGCTGGTCGGCAACCGGGGTGAGAGCACGAGTCGGTGAGCCAGGAGTGGAATCAGAACTGTTAGCCTCATCAGACGAGGCAGACTGTGCAGCTGTGACGGGTGCAGGGATTTCTGCGGACCCGGAGGCTTCCTCCGACCACGAAACTCCTAAGGAGCCAGACGCTCATTCTTCATGAGTAGCTGACCCAGAAGGCGTGCTGGTCAGTGTGCGCTCCTCATCAGACTGGGAGGCAGTGACTACGCCGGACGCCACCTTTTTGGGCGTAGCTCTGGTTGCCCGTGCAGCTCGTGATGGAGTGGCAGTGCCTGGGGGAACGTACTCGGGATCATGCTCATCATCAGAGCCGATGACCAGGCGGGCAGACGGGGCGACAGACTTTGAACGCCCACGTGCGTAAACTCGGTCTTGTTTTGGTGACATTAGAGATAGTACCTGTAAGGAATCAATATTAGTACTAGAAGAAGCAAACAAGACAAGCAAAAACGACACAAAATAAATATAAGAGCAAAGCTGTAATGACATTTATATAGTAACAGTGAAAAACGACGGACCAGGTGACGACTCGTCGTGAGTACGACGGACCGCCATGGGGTCCGTCATGTCTTACTTAAAACTATGTGTATGTGGAGACCCCTGTAGGAAAGTCTCTGACAGTTATGACGGATAAGCAGGACGGACCATTGTGATAATGATGGTCCATCGTCGATGTCCGTCGTGGGGCACTTAGAAAAAGTATGGAGACCCTTAGGAAAGGGGTCTCTGACCATCATGACGGTTTGTGCAGGACGGACCGTCGAGGGTATGACGGTCCATCGTAGATGTCCGTAAGAGGACACTTAGAAAAAGTATGGAGACCCTTAGGAGAGGGGTCTCTGACCGTCATGACGGTTATGCTGGACGGACCGTCGAGGGTATGACGGTCCGTCGTAGATGTCCGTAAGAGGATACTTAGAAAAAGTTGGAAACCCTTAGGAACAGGGTCTCTGACAACCAGAACGGTTGTGCAGGACGGACCGTCGAGGATATGACGGTCCGTCGTAGATGTACATAAGAGGACACTTAGAAAAAGTTGGAGACTCTTAGGAATAGGGTCTATGACAACCAGAACGGTTGTGCAGGACGGACCGTCGAGGGTATGACGGTCCGTCGTAGATGTCCGTAAGAGGACACTTAGAAAAAGTTGGAGACCCTTAGAAATAGGGTCTCTGACAACCAGAACGGTTGTGCAGGACGGACCGGACGGTTCGTCGCATGTGTCCGTTGGTGGACACTTGGAGAAAATTGGACAGTGGGGTGTTGGGGGTGTTAGAACGGACCCTATGACAGTCCGTCGTGGGTACGACGGTACGTCATCGGGGTCTCGTTCTGTCATTCAGTGACAGAACTGAGGATGCCACATTCATCATCTGTGACTCACATGGAATACTTAGTGTTAACCTATATGTTTCTAACCCAAATACCTAGTAAACTAGCAATGCTAAAGCACCTATTTCTAGAGTTTTAACAAGGCAATTTAAGGATTCTCAACCTAGGTCAGACAAAATTGGATCTTAGAATGAAGACCATCAATAAGAACTAGGCTAATACTAATTGAAAAACAAAAATGTAATGTAAATGGGTAGAAATCAGAGACACATACCTGAGAACAGGAGAAAGACAAGCAAGTGAGGCACTTGGTTAGCAAGAACAGAATCACAGCAGCAGACTCCGACTAGTAGAGAGTAGATTTTAGGAATTGGGGAATTTGGGGAAATGATCGGTTGAAAGAGAGGTAGGAAATGGGAAGTNATTTATAGGTTGAAAATTTTAAAAGTACCTAGCCGGGTCGGGTCGGGTACGCTCATTAATGACGCGACGAGTCCCCGACGACGGTCCGTCGCAAATGCGACGGTCCGTCATTGGTTCTGTCGCGTGTGCCCTAGTTTTGAAAAAAATGAAAGATGTACCTGGCACGACGAATTCATGCGATGGTCCGTCGTGTGCGTGACGGGCCGTCGATGGGTCCGTCAGTGACTGCTGCAGAGTAATTTTCTGCAGAATTTCCTGGTGATGTGCATGCAAATTTAAAACCCATTAGTAGAAAATGCTACCATTACTAGAAGAAAAACTATAAGTATTGGGTTGCCTCCCAACCAGCGCCTGATTTTACGTCGCGGCACGACTGAGGACACTTGATTACTCAGCCTTCATCAAGATGGTATGCCTCGATCACTTAATTTGCCGATTCAGTATGCCCAAAATAGAGTTTTATTTGTTCTCCATTCACCTTAAACCGCACTCCCTCCTTGGTTTCTAACTGAACTGCTCCATGAGGGAATAGTTGGGTAATCAAGTAAGGGCCAGTCCATTTGGACTTGAGCTTGCCCGAAAATAAACGCAACCTAGAATTGGTTAAAAAACACCAAATCCCCAACCATAAACTCTCGTTTTTCAATTTTTAGGTCATGGTGCTTCTTCATATTTTCTTTGTAGGATATAGCAGATACCGATTGGAGCTCACCACTCTGCCTCATGGACCTACAAATGTTGAAGGTCGCTTCTTCATTGTTCAGCCAAAATTACATCTGCCCCTTTTCCATATCAACTAAGGCTCTACCCGTAGCAAGGAATGACCTCCCAAGAATAATAGGCACTTCAAAATCGACTTCTTAATCAAGAATAACAAAATCTGCTGGAAATATGAACGACTCCACTTTTACTAGCACATCGTGGAGTATCCCTATGGGCCTTTTTACTGTTCGATCGGCCATTAGTAGCCGCATCGCAGTGGGCTTTGGATCACCCAAACCCAACTTCTTGTAAGTCGAGAGGGGCATGAGATTTATGCTTGCCCCCAGATCACATAATGCTTTTGCAAAATGTAATGACCCGACTGTACAAGGAATAGTGAACGCACCCGAATTTTCTTTCTTTTGTACTATAGATCTTGTAGCAATAGCACTACAATGCTGCATTCTATCATCATCCTCGAAAGTGACCGATCTTTTCTTTGTAACCAGATCTTTCATAAACTTGGCATAACCGGGCATTTGTTCTAGAGCTTCTACCAAAGGGACATTGATCAAAAGCTGCTTTAACATTGTTATAAAACGTCGATATTTACCATCCTTGGTCTTTTTCACTAATCTTTGAGGAAAGGGGGGGGGGTGGTCTAGGCATGAGAGTTACCTTTGTAGGCGCTTCAACATCTTTTCTCGTGTTATCTTCTACTTCACTAACCTCTACCACTTTATCATTATCCTTTCTCACCTTTTCCTCATTAGACGGCATATGTGGGTCAATGGTTTGCTTACCATCCCGAGTAGTGATTGCCATACAGTGTGCATCATTTTCCAGATTTTGGACAGTGTTGCTAGGAAGAGTGCCCGGTTGCCGTGTGTTCACAGTCGCAGATAATTGGGCCATTTGCAACTCAATCTGCTTAATCGATATTGCATGTGTATCGACTTTATGCCCAATACCCGCTAAATCCTTCCTTAACTCTTTAATGTGCTTATCACTAACATCGAACCTCCTCATTATTTTGTGCAACATATCCTCAACTCGCGCCATACTATCTCCACCATCCCTAGGAGTAACTTCACGATTTTGAAGAGGGACATAGAGCCCATTCCTATCATTTTTGTTATCATAGTTACCCCTGTTGAAGTTGTTGTCACGGTTGTAGTTCCCATCTCTGACTTAATGACCCTCACGGTTATAGTTACCATAGATTCGGCCTTGGTTTCCTTGACCTTGGCGCCAATTCTCCTGATTTGAGCCTTGGGCACTCGGTGAGAAACCCTCCGTCTGCTCATTTACCGCATAGGACTCCTTCGCATAATAGCATTCATCATTTGGTGCTGGTTTAGATAAGTAGTTAACTGCATTTATCTTTTCTGCACCCCAGTGATATGTTTTATTACCAACCCAAGCTCAGTTCTCATCTGAGCCATCTCTTCATGAATCTCATCTGTGGCTGGGTTATGAGTGGATTGCACTGCGAAGGTATTTCTCCCAGCCTCTGACTTCCTAGTACTCCAAGCTTTATTATTCCGGGAGATTTTCTCTAACTTTTCAGCAATCTCAGCATAAGGGCACTTCCCATAAGAACCATCCGCTATAGTATCCAATACCGCTTTATTATTATCATCCTGTCCCCGATAGAAATATTCTTTCAGTGACTCATCATCTATGCGGTGATTGGGAACGCTTCTCCAAAATGAGGTGAATCTATCCCAAGAACTACTAACTGACTCTCCTGGTAGTGCCACAAAGTTGTTCACTCTGTCTTTGTGGTTTAGTTTCTTGGAGACCGGGTAGTATCGTGCTAAGAAAACGTCTCTTAGTTGGTTCCAAGTGAAAATTGAGTTATAAGGGAGCTCAGTGAACCAAATAGCAACCTCTCCCGTCAGTGAGAGAGGAAAGACTCTTATCCCTATTACATCTAAATCCAAATCAGGCCTCCCTACACAACTTTTACACACTGCCCTTACCTTAGCTATATGGGCATGTGGGTCCTCAGAAGGTATCCCTGAAAACAAACCTCTGACAGTGAGCATTTGCATCAGACTACTAGTTACCACAAAGGTGTGGCCTGGTGGTAGAGGGGGCAAGACAAGTGGCCCATCAGAGTCTGCAATGTTATCATAGCCTCTGTAATATTCTTGAGGGCGTGGAGCGGGATTCTGTCCCCTTTGTTGATTTTCACCTGGATCATCGGGTAATAACTGACCATGAGCATCAACCGGAGTTGGGATGTTCTGGTTTGGATCATCATCGTTAATACCCAAGTTTTGATTCATGTTGCATAGTGTACGCTCTAATTCGTGATCGTAGGGAAACAAAGGTTCTCTTCCTCTCCGTGTATTTGTCATACAAGGAAGATAGATCTGCAAGAATCAAAAACAATAAAACAAAGTAAAATTAAGAAAATATTGACTAAACTTTAGTAATAAGTTTAAGTTAATCTAAAATGTACTTTCCTCAGCGGCGCCAAAATTTGATATGCTCACACTTACTTCGCAAATAAGAAGTAAAGCGGTCGTATCAAGTAAAGAATCCAACTAATAAGGTTGGGATCGTTCCCACGAGGAAAATAGTTCAGACTTAACTTTAATCTATTATTACTATTGTTCAGTCAATTATTTCCTTAGAAAACAAAAGACAATAAAGGGGGGTTTTTATTTCTAAATTAATGAAAATAACTACTAAGTTAAAGTAACAACTAACAGATTCAAATCTTGGAGTTTAATCAATTAATCAAAGTAACTAGAGTTTTAGTGTTCCCCACAGGTTCCTAACTTGATAACTCTAACTATAACAATTCTTTCCAAGTATCTTGCATGCAAAGTGATAAGTTATGTATTTCTAAATTCTTGGTCCAGAATCTAGAAAATTTCACTCCGCACCTTGGTTCGGCTACGTGTGTTGCTTTACTAACCCTTACCTTTACCTCATATTAAGCATTGTATTCGATATTTGACTAAGTTATTACCTCGTACCAATCAATACTAGCCTATTAGATTGTATACACTAAATCTATGTTGATAATTCTTTTCCTATTGTCTACCTCCTTGGTCTGGCAAGTAGCATTAAG
>NC_028645.1:6529050-6538219 GCF_001406875.1 Solanum pennellii
CTAAATCCTTGGTCCGGCATCTAGAAAATTTCACTCCGCACCTTGGTCCGGCTACGTGTGTTGCTATACTAACCCTTACCTTTACCTCATATTAAGCATTGTATTCGATATTTGACTAAGTTATTACCTCGTACCAATCAATACTAGCCTATTAGATTGTATACACTAAATCTATGTTGATAATTCTTTTCCTATTGTCTACCTCCTTGGTCTGGCAAGTAGCATTAAGACGAGTTCTAACGTTGGCCATCCGTTAAAAAGACTTCTCAGCGAAAGAATTATCAATACATGCAAGACACTATTCTAGAACTGTTATTTTAGTTAGGTTTTACCTCATTATTCGCCCATGGTTCCCACAACCCTAGTTATGGAGTTTAGTTACCCATAATCATAATCACATTATTCATATATTTAATATAAGAATTCATGCACTTACTTTGATAAAAAGGAATAAAATCTAGAAGTTCACTTGATTAATCAACAAAATCACCAACAATTAATTCCAGAAAAAGTGTAACAATTACTGAAATTAATCCTTCAACAAAATCAAAAGTCTAATATCCAAGAGTCTCCTAACAAAGATGCTAACAATAACCAAGAGTCTCCTAACAAAGATGCTAACAATTACCAAGAGTCTAACCCTAAAAACGAGGTTTTTTCAACTATTTATAAAAAACAAAAACCTAATAAAAGAAGGACTCTAATTGCTGAAAATCTTTCAAAACGTTTTCGAGTCGACGGACCTCGTGACGGACCGTCGTGGTCACGACGGGCCATCATGGCCTCCGTCATCCTATACTTCACAACTTCTTCTACTGCTTTCTTCATTACCCTCGACGAACAGGTATGACGGACCGTACCAAGCACGACGGTACATAAAAGGTTTTCGTTCTATAACACTTAGACTTCTTGGAATTTGGGTACTGGGACTACTTCAGCAGGACGGACCGTCGTGGCTATGACGGTCCGTCATGAACTTCGTAATCCCACACTTGGTCAGCCTTCCCCATCTTCCTTCAGCAGCTTCACCACGATGCCACCTATGGATCGTCACAAGCTCGACGGACCATCACAAGCTCCGTAGGTGGTAACTTTTCTGCATTTCTTGCTCAAAAATTTCCGTGTTCATCTTTAGACAGATTTCCTGCAAATAAAGAGAAACTTACATAAAAATCAATACAAAAAGTCTTTTGGACACACACTAAACTTAAGGAAAAATCATTAAATATTCCGTGAAACCACGGTATATCATGAAGCTCATAAACTGAGAGCTAAATACAAATCCAAAAAAATGCAAATTGTTGGGCTATGATGCTCTTTATAGGAATTCTGATAACTTTATGATTAAGAATTATCATTCTATACACAAGTATTCTCCATCAAATAAGAACAAAATGTGTACAACTAAGTTCATAACAAGTAGATTCATGGATTAAATAACTAAGAAATCATATTTGAGGATTTGAAAAATACAAAAATTGTGCAGGAAAATTAGGACTGTATGTGGGTAGAACAATTTGTTACAAGGCAAAGATAATGATTTTTAGAGATATCATGTGTGATTGGTATATGTAATTTGCAAGGTTATCTGATTATGTTGAAGTTATAGAACAAACCACTTCTGATATATAAAATGTTTGGATAAGGATAGATAGCGAAACTCATGTACTAGGAAAGAATTTGTTTGTGTACTCATATGTATGCTTGGATACATTGAAGAAGGAGCGGAAGGAAGGATGTAGAAGAATAATAGAATTTGATGGATATTTCTTAAAGAGTGCTTGTAAGGGTGAGCTTTTAATAACAGTTGGAAGGAATGAAAACAATCAGATATTTCCTATAGCCTAGGCAGTTGTGGACAAGGAGACAAAACACAGCTGGAGTTTTCTTATCAACTACTTGACACTGGACCTGCAATTGGGTACTAGGCAGAATTTTACTGTAATGTCAATTTTGTAGAAGGTAATTGTCTATTACTTTGATTATTGTAGATATGTAGAAACGTATTTTTTTCTTGAATTGTATTAAATTGTATTTTATTGTAGGGTCTTCTAAAAGTTGTTGGTGAACTGCTATTAAATATTGAAGTAAGAGTGTGTGGTAGACACATCTGGTCTAATTGGAGTAAAAGATGAGAGGGAAAGGAAAGGACAAAATAATTCTGGAGATGTCCCAAGGCATCTTTTGAAGTGAAATACATTGAGGAGCTTCATAAAATGAGAAGACTTAGTAAGAAAATAAATGATGATTTCTTACATCATGCACAAATGTCATGGGTTAGAGCTTTTCAATGTGATGCAATTTAAAATAATACATTAGAAATTTTAACTCATGGATCTTATCATGTAGACACAAATATCTATAATAACTGTGTTAGAAAAAATTAGGAGAAAACTAATGACTAGAACTATGGATAATGTTAAGTTTGTTGACACCTGAATATATGATATTGCACCAATGACTAAACTCATATTGGAGGAGAACAAGGACAAATCTAGGATATGCAAGGTGCTTTGGAATGTTGATGTTTGGTTTGATATTGGAGAAAGGTAGTATATGGATACAATCAACTTGACTGATAGAGTTTGTTGTTTTAGAACTTTGCAATTAAGAGACATTCCATGTCAAATATGTTATTTCTATTTTGTGCCACATAGAACAGGAACCTGAATCACTTGTGAAGCATTAGTATAGGAAGGATACCTTATTAAAGGCTTATAATCATTTCATTTAACCAATCTCAAATATGAAGATGTGGCTTGAAACTAATAATTTAAGGATTGAGCTTCTTGAGGCTTAAGAAATGCCTGGTAGACCTCCATAGAATAGAAGAAAAAGTAAAGATGAATCAAGAAAAAAGTATGAAAGATGTCCAAACAATGGGTAATAATTACTTGTTGGTGAAAATTACTAGTTCCAACTATAAACAACAAGGCCACAACAAAAATATTGCAAGGTAAAATAATTTATTATTTGTTTGTGCCTCTTCAAATTCTTTTTGAATGTAACAAACAAATTTTATGTTTGATATTTAGGTTGGTGCCCATACTTCAGAACCAGCTAGATCACAATTGACAATTTACTGCTGGTCAAAGTTTACAAGGAAGTAGACATACTGAACCAACAAACTCCTACCAACCTGGACCATTAAGATTCAACCAACCTGCATCAACAACATCAAGCAACCATGCTTTATCAACAACAGTTTGTGGTGATATTAGTAGAGTTAAGAGGGTTAGAAAAATTGCAGAAACAAGCCAATCACCATCATTTGCGGATACAAATATTTCTGTTACAAGAGGAATAACTAGTCAACTACTTCCAAGGACAAGACAAATTGCCAGACAAAAAAGGAAAAGAGTAGCAACTGGAAAAGATTATGCAAAAGGGGGACCAAAGAGGCCAACTAATAGCGGATCAAGTAATGTTGAATTTTGCATCTACAGACGTGAAAGCGAAATTCAAATACTAAACGTAATTTTGTCACATACTTTATCTCTTAAATGAATACAAGTTTATATATTTAATTTTATTATATTCTTCAAAAAATAGTCTGGGGCTTTAAGTCAAAGGATTCTACCAACAGGTTTAAGTTATAAAAATGCAAGTTTAACGGGTAGAGGCTTGAGATGGAAAATAAGGATGATGTCACCAATCCCCAATTGAAACAAATGGCTAACAAAAAGAAGAAGTAACACAAACTTAAACTAGATTGATTTTGGGCCTTATTTTGTTGTCTAATATTTTTTGGAGTATGCTAGCTTTTCTTTGGTACTAGTAAACATTTTTGTGAAGGTTGTATACAACTTTTGATTATGCTAACTTTATTTTGAGGCCTTATTTTGATACTGATATTCACTTTTTTGAAAGTTGTAGCCTTGAATGGTATGTAATATAATGCTACTTTGAGCTCATTATAGAGCATGCAGTATATGTGTCTACATTTTTATGTATTTTGGTTTACATTGTGACAAATATGACTACATTTTGAAAATATTGTGATGAATTGGTTGTTATTTGTTTTTGGTGTTATATTGTGAGAACAAAATTGAAATACGTATGTAGCTAAAAAAATCAAATTTACTGCAATAACAACATAGAATTTCATTGCATTGAAAATGCACATTTACATCGAAAATCTACAGCAACAATAACATTAAAATACTACTAGACTGAACACCATAAAATACTACTACACCTCAAGAACACTAACAATTAGTCTTCTATTTTCTATTCCAAACATCACCAACCTAGTAGCAACGACACCAACAATAAATATATTTCTTACTCGCATTAATTTTTCATCAAATGCATTGAGTTTCTTCAACAATCCTCACATTACCCTGTTTGCTTGAAGAGGGTGTCGATCTTTATACAAAAAAAAAAGTCACAGCCCTCCATTTTCTATAAAACCAATAAAAAAGAATTAGACGGTAATCTTCCAATTGACTTAAAAAAAAATATAAACAGAGAATTTTACCTTTGAACTTCAACAAGTAAAAAATTTACGCTCTGGATTTAATTGGATCCATGAAGTCTTTAATAGTGCTTCATTACCATACCTAAAATATCGACCTTCATCCACAGATTCCATGAAAGAATTGGAGAAGCACGACATGAAAGAATAAATGGTCAAGAATTAAAGAAAGGCTAAAAGAGAGAAATTGAAATCAACGGAAAAAATTGAAAAAGAAGAGAGAAATTGGGGTCTTAATTAAGGTACAATTGGAGAAAATATAATATAAATAGATGATGTGGAGTAATATTATCATTGGGGACGCCATATCAGACGAAATATTGATGTTTATGTGCCTTGAAATAATGAAAATCACGCGACATTTTAGTTGTGCAAAAAATGTTAAAGAAACACATCGGGATCCTACGTTAGGTGTTTAAAATGAAAATCCTTCAGTTGATGTGTCTAAGTGAAAGATTGTGCCAAGTTTAGAGGGTCACTGATGGGTTAGCCCTCTATTATTTATAGTCCCATAATGAAGAGAGAAAAAAATACATTCCTCGAAGGACACATTTATGTGTAGTGTTATAAATATGTTTTTAATATTGTTTTTCTTTCGTTTTCTTTATTTATCATTTCTCAACCTTTACTTCTTTCGATTTCAAGTAATTATTTATTTTTGAAATTTTGAATTTATTTTCTGTATTTTCTTAAATAGTATAACTGTGTTAATAATTTTGATTTTTGAAACACTATCACCTAATTAGAAAGAATGACTCATCTCTAGTTTTATTTATTTTTAATTTGCTACTCAGTGTTTAGTATCAAGTATTTGCATTAGAGTTCGGCTTTATCTGAGTTGCTCCGACTAGGGCCTCATTCATAGAGAAGTATTCCCTCTATATTAAAGATATTTTCATATTCAGCACTCAAACACAATTTTTAATTAAGAGAAAAATCACATCCATTACATCACATTCGGTGATAATATTACATCCCTAATTGAAACTATTACGTTCTAATAATGTGAAAATGCTATGAGATGATTTTTTGATCCTCTACTCTTGCAAAAATAGTAGTGGATGTACACACATATTAACTATAATATATTTTCATAGAAAAATAATTAGTATGCAGTAATAACATTGAGGGACATGATTATGTATTGAGAGTTGAGCTATCTTAACATGTCATATTATGTTCTACTATGGAAATAAATTAAATCATGACGGTAAATGTCGCTATTAATCATATTTGATTAGTCTGACATTATTTTCACCATATTTCACACATTGACTATATATGATTATATAATTTTTGATTTTCTTAATTAATTTCAAATGCTTGCAAGATACCCCTTCAAGTTTGCTGGGCAATACTAACATCCACTATATAATAAATAAGAAAAGAAACTATATAATTAAACATAATTTATTATCACATATATATATTTTTTAATTTAATTGTCTCCTTTGATCATTGATGAGTAAAACTTACAAGATTAAGTTTGGCACCAAACTGATTACATGTGCATAGAGTAGAGAACAATTTGTTCCACTAAATTAATTAGCTATTGTTAGATAATTATAGGGATGAAAATATATCCACGTTTAACGATTCTTGTGGCACACACCATTTGATTCGAGAGGAACAACGTTGATATATTTAGAGTATGTAAAGAGTATGTTCCACCTTTATAAATATATAATTAAAGACAAAGAGTATTCATAGATGTTATACCATATTCATTGTCATACTTCGATCGCAAAGCAGTCATTACATGAGCGCATGATATCTTGATCGATTCATATTCCCTACAAGAACATGCCTTTTTCAGAAGTAGGACCTATTCTTTCTCGTTTATCAACATAACGTTAAGTGATTCAACAATTTGTGGTCATCACAATCATATCTGTTGTCTGGGTAATGTTCCCTGTTCCACTTCTCAAAACCAACTTCATACTCAAGGACGATGGCTGCATCGAGGCATGGATTCTTGAATTCTGCAAAATGACTATTGAACTTTTCCAATTCTTGAATTCTGCAAAATGACTATTGAACTTTTCCAAAGATATGTCTTTGCCACATTGTAGTATAGAATGAAGGAATCTCCACAACGATGATTTACCAAAAGATTTTCTCCTAGGTGCCTCATGCAATATCTGTTCTGATTGTGATTGTAAATCTTTGCAATACCATTGAAAATGTTCTTGTGTCTATCGAAAATTAAACAAAAATGTGATTCATCGACTACAGTCTCCTTCAACTTCTCAAAGAAGAACGTACAAGATGCATCGTTCTCTTTGTCCACAAAACAAAAGGCAATGGATAAGCATGGTTCTCCATATTTTATGCAACAATGCTAATCAAACATTTCTTTGTTTTTTCCATGTAAATGAGTGTCCTCAATCTCAACTATCATTTTCATGTGGGCAAATCCTTTAATACAAGTAGCAAAAGCTAAGAAGTAATACATGAATCTATGAGTATCCTTGATATAATAGCTAGAACCAATATTAAAAGTGTCGATCATATAGAGAAAAATGATAAGTATGAATATCCGTATTTCTGTCCCTCGTACCATTTCCTTGGAAATCACACCTTATTTCCAACTTTTCCAATAGCTTAGTGTTAAATTAGGTCTTAAGCCTAACTCACACCCCAAAAGCCAGCTCAAAGGAAGGAGGATTGCCCAAGCCTTATAAGGAGTCCACCCATCTCATTAATCACCGATGTGGGACTTTTGTCACTTAGAGTATAATGAATACAACTAAAATCAGCCCTTTGAATCTCTTTATCATTTGGACCCTTGATACTAAATGTTTGATACATGTAATAATTAGTTGCATCAGAGAAGAAAATATGATTGGTTTGTGATCTCAATTCCTACTCTCCCTACATTTCTTTAAATAATTCGAATTCTTTCGTATCTACTGATTGATCTTCAACATCCACTGAACGATCATACCTATTCATTAAATCATCACCAAGCTCTCATTTGAATGATCGTTGAAGCTCTCTTTTTATTGATCACCCAAACTTTCATTTTCAACCAAGTCACTGTTGTTTAATATGTTTGTTAGTTCAATCAGGGGCCTCGCAATGACAATTTTCTTTAATATAGGCCTATCAACCACAATATTCATCATGGACAAGACAACATGCATACCATTCTTTATATGAATATCATTCATTTGATAGCTAATCACCAAGTCGTTTAGCTTGTAGACTAACTCACTGGCCTCAAACGCTTGCCATCATATCGTCATATGAACCCTTGCGATGCAAAGCAATGAGGACTATTGTCTTACTAAAAAAATTTCAATACCAAATATTGGGAGTCTCCTCTCATACTCGTATATAACCACCACAAGCAACAATAAATTTAGTTACTATCGTTATATATAAACTACATTGATAGATACTAGATTACGGTATCAGTAATTAGCGATCAATGACTGTGAAATTCGTACAAAACGCGAATGAACAAGATTGGGTTCAAATCAATCTCCTGAAATGGAGAACGTGTATATATAGTCCTTTTAAACTACTAAAGTTTATCTAAAAATGAGTTATGAAGTGATTTTGAAAGATTTCTCAAGCTTCTAAAATGACGGAATTTTTTTTCATTATAGCTATTTGAAAGAAACTATGGAAGCAATGAGTAGAACGATAGTGATTTCACCTATGAAAGAGATTTTCTCCATTGGAATTGATTTTTTAATATAAGAAAAAAAAATTCCATGTTTGTTGGATGAATGGGGATAAAAAGTGTAGTATTAAAAACTTGACAGTAGAGTGTTATATATTTTGAAAAATAACGAGTGATGTCATATTTAGTGTCTAAAGTAACAATTTTGGAAAACTTGTATCTGAATGCTCGATTAAGTATTGAGAGTAACTATTTGCCTAACTTAATCATAGTGCTTGCGATCTTTGGATTGTAAATGGTAAATTTAAATGCCAAATTACAATAATAAAGAGCATATTTCGACTATTTTTGATAATACACGAATGTATTTGATTATTTTTAGAAAAATAAAAATAAAATACCGCTATGTAAATTAGGAGGAGGCGAGGATTAATATATAAACTTCACACCCGTGTCTTATTACACAACACACAAATTACATAGTTGATAAAGTATCAATTACAGAAACAAACATCAAATCACCAAAGATACCAACATGGATTATTTTTTACCATACTCTCAAACAAGAAACAAATTAGTGTAGAGCTCACACACATATGCATATATGATCCTATTAATTCATCTTGACATGATGGTCATCAATACCTTTGGTCATACCAACAACGAAGTCCAACAAATTTACTAGTTCAGGGACATTCTCATTTGGCCTTTCATACTCCATTGTCCAACTTACCAAATCGATTTCGTCTTTTGTTTCGATATGAAGAGTTGCCTTAAAATTGTCATATTTATTCACTATATCTCCTTCAAATTCTTTGAATGTGAGCACTTTTGTTTCGTGATCTACAGTTTCAACTACCTGCTTCGAGATCCTCTTTTCCCCTTCTACCTTACACGAAAAAAATGAATAAGTTATTCCCAAATTTAACAGTCCTTTAGAAAAGAAAAAGTTGGTATTGAGAAACTAAATAGAGGATACACTGCAACTTATCTCCGTACTTAATTTTCTTAGAAATTCATTTTTTCTTATTTTCAAGAAGCTTGTATCCCTAAAGAATATA
>NC_028645.1:6538548-6540757 GCF_001406875.1 Solanum pennellii
AGCTCGTTGTTTTTTTTTTTTTTTGATGAATATAAGTATAAGTATGTGATCTAAACAATAGCTACTGAATTTTCAAATCGATAGCTAATATCCCTCCACCTCTAGTGGAAAGTCATTCCCCCCTTTTGACGAATTTTTAAAAATATTTGGCTTACCAAGAATATATGTCCAACAAATTTTGGATCCAACCGTTCCAAAGACACCCTCAAGAAGCTCACAACCTTGTACATGCAAAGGGCACATAGTAGAGACATGGTGTGGTTTATTTGTAAAGACATCATGAAACACATCCTTATTAGCTTTCATTTCTATCTTAGCACACAACACAGACTTTAGACCCATTTTACTAGACTTGAAAATAAAAAGATGTAGTTACACTATAGGAAAATTGTAGAAGATAAGTATTAATATCCTTTACAAAGATTATTCAACAATATATATAGACTAGAAAGGGAAAGGGGGAGCTTTTTTTAAAAAAATAAATAAAAAAAAAATATATATATATATATATATGTATGTATGTATATATATATTCTAATTTAAGATTATTTTATTAGATATGTTATTATATTTTGGAATTATTTCAAAATAAACATTTCTCCGATTAAGCATTAGCTATGTGACTTTATTGTTTTAACGGTGTCAAAAATGTCATCCCTTTAGTTATATTGGGAAAAGAGTCTGAAAAATATTTGATCGAAATTATTGTTATGATACTAAATTTTACGTACAACCTTTTATCCCTGCACTATTTAATAGTGTATTTTAAAGGTATATATATATAAAAAAGTAAACCTTTTAATAACTTATGATTTTTATATGAGATAAGTATTAATAATCAATAATGAAGAAAAAAAATGTTATAATTATTATTTGAGAAATATCATTACACCAGTAATAAAAATATGATTTAAAACAAAAGAAGTTAAAAAATAAATTTAAAACGTTAGAGTGTACGTTTTTATGTCTAGAACTTACGTTTTTATACAAGGACTTATGCCTCAAAATTTAGGACTTATGCCTTATAGATCTACGTCTTTAGTTTACGTCTCAGAGCGTTTTTGATACGCCCCACGCCCCAAAAACATTTTTAAAAACACTGATTAACAATATCTTTCTTCATATATGAGACTGTCGGCTTTTATATCCTAAACTATAGATATGGAAAAAAAAAAGATAGATATTTCCGGAAAGTTAACTTTGATTCGTCAAGTCAGCAGTTGGGCGGCGTGTTTATCTTGTGTGACAACACTACACAGCGAGTTACTTTTTAAGAGAAGAATATGAAATTTTTATTTATGATCGTTATAAATCGAATTATAATCAAATTGATTGATGGTTTACCAATGTCGCTTCCCCCCCTGATTTCAACCACTTCTAGCACTGATGCTATGCAATTATGTCTCAACCACTTCTACAGGATACGATTCTTTTAAAAAATGATTATAATGCAAAATGAAGATGCTCATTTATTAGATAAAAAATAAAATTTTCATTTCAAAATGGGTGACGTTTGAAGTATTCATTGCCTTAAATGAGTTAGCATGGAGAAAAAGATAAGATTTATTTATTAAAGTTACGTGGGAGTCATCATTTTTCAAGACAAGGCTAGGTTCCTTTTTAACAAAAAAAAAAAAGTTGTGATGTTCGTCTAATTTGAGGAATAAATAGAAGGAAAAATTTCGCGATTAAACAAATTTATATTATTTAATTACTCATTATAACTCTAGTTTGTTATAATTATCAATTATGACTAATATTATACATTAATTATGTGCGTTGACTTCGAGTTTGTATTATTAGTCACGTTTGTATATGTATAATTTTCCAGAATATACAAATATATATATATATGTATAATATACAATTTTTAACCTATATATATATACAACTCACCTCTTTCCCACTTTCTACCCTCTCTTGCTTGTCCTCTCTCCTTCGTCTCCCAATCTTGCTCGCCTCTCTCCTCCCTCTCCCAATCTCCTTGCATATATACAAATGCATATGTATAATATACAATTATATACATGTCACGACCCAAAACCGGGCCGCGACTGGCACCCACACTTACCCTCCTATGTGAGCGAACCAACCAATCTAAACCTTAACATTTCAATTTAATATCAACAGAAAGTAATGCGGAAGACTTAAACTCATTAATAAAAAGACAATTCAATAACTTCTAAAATTCAACATCTATTATTCCCCA